>NC_092088.1:27825466-28077966 GCF_045679555.1 Salvelinus alpinus
AGGCATCAATGAGGTTGTAATCAGAGAGTATATGCTGGAGAGCCTTGGTTGCATGCGGTTTAGCGTGGTTTAACGACCTATAAAATCACTTTGGAGAAACTGAAAAGAGTCCATTTTAAGAAATGTGTGCTTGCTTCAGCTGTAAAAAAAATAAAATAAATCGTGGTGGTGCGTTATGCTATACTGAACAAAAATATAAACACAACATGCAACAATTTAAAAGATTTTATTGAGGTACAGTTAATAAGGAAATCAGTCAATTTAAATAAATTAGGGCTGACCCCAATTAGTCGATTGTTTGATCGTTAGGCTGTTGGTCGCCCGAGATTTGTTTTAGTCGAGCAGTAACAAATATTTGCACCCATCTCAGTGAACTAATCCATTGAGGCTCCAGAGGCCAAAAACAAGCTCTGTTCCACATCGCCATGTGCCTCCCAAATTTCTCTGTATAGCTCCACATTGACATGATTTGTTGCCGATCGGTGGCGGTGGTACATCCTGTATAAACACAAACTCACTTCCTTGACAACAGCTCTGCACTACTCTGCGACGCACAAGAAGTATGAATGCCCTGACTTTTCCTTAGGCCATATCACCATAAATGCTGCATAGCCAATTATTAATTAAAAAATTATAATTTTAAGGCCAGACAAAATTGTTTCACTGTTTAATGGATTTCCCCCCCAGAAAAGTGGGGAGAGCGAGCAAAAAAAAAAAAAGATTTAAAAAATGAATTAGGTGGATAAGGTATAACCGTACTTTACCACATTGTCCTAGGCTATATGGACATGAACAATTGGTGAAATATTCAATTTGACTGATTTTCAGATTATGATTATAGGTCGAACGATTATGATTTTAACGCCGATACCGATTTGTTGGAGGACCAAAAAAAGCCGATTCCGATTAATCAACAATACTGAATGAACACTTTTAATTCAATATAATACATCAATAAAATCAATTTAGCCTCAAATAAATAATGACACATGTTCAATAATGCAAAAACAAAGTGTTGGAGAAGAAAGTAAAAGTGAAACAATTGCTGTTACATTGTACAACCTTCAATGTTATGTCATAATTATGTACAATTCTGGCAAATTAATTACGGTCTTCGTTAGGAATAAATGGTCTTCACACAGTTCGCAACGAGTCAGGCGGCCCAAACTGCTGCATATACCCTGACTGCTTGCACGGAACGCAAGAGACGTGACACAATTTCCCTAGTTAAAGAAAGTCATGTTAGCAGGCAATATTAACTAAATATGCAGGTTTAAAAATATATACTTGTCTATTGATTTTAAAGAAAGGCATTGATGTTTATGGTTAGGTACACATTGGTGCAACGACAGTGCTTTTTTCGCGAATGCGCTTGTAAAAATGCCGATAACCGATTGTTATGAAAACTTGAAATCGGCCCTAATTAATCATCCATTCCGATTAATCGGTCGATCTCTAATTATTATTATTATTATTAATACACAAATTAACATTAATGAACATTATTCACATAGGATCTATAATAGAATGCAATATTGTATCATATTAAAAAATGATTGAAAAAAGTTGAATGTATTATCAATTTATTAATCTACTTAATTGTATAGCCTAACAAATACAAGAATGATTGACAATAAATAATTGTAATCAAATTATGTTGATTCATAATGAGTTCATTACCTGACTGCATCTCTATAGCCTAGGCGTTAGCAAAATATTCATACAAATATAATTAGGCCTGTCATAAATCAAATGTATTTATAAAGCCCTGTACAGAAACCCAGCCTAAAACCCCAAACAGCAAGCAATGCAGGTGTAGAAGCACGGTGGAAAAACTCCCTAGAAAGGCCAGAACCTAGGAAGAAACCTAGAGAGGAACCAGGCTATGAGGGGGGGCCAGTCCTCTTCTGGCTGTGCCGGGTGGAGATTATAACAGAACATGGCCAAGATGTTTAAATGTTCATAGATGACCAGCAGGGTCAAATAATAATAATCACAGTGGTTGTCGAGGGAGCAACAGGTCAGCACCTCAGGAGTAAATGTCAGTTGGCTTTTCATAGTCAATCATTCAGAGTATCTCTACCGCTCCTGCTGTCTCTCTAGAGTTGAAAACAGCAGGTCTGGGACAGGTAGCACGTCCGGTGAACAGGTCAGGGTTCCATAGCCGCAGGCAGAACAGTTGAAACTGGAGCAGCAGCATGGCCAGGTGGACTGGAGACCGCAAGGAGTCATCAGGCCAGGTAGTCCTGAGGCATGGTCCTAGGGCTCAAGTTCTCCGAGAGAAAGAAAGAATTAGAGAAAGCATACTTAAATTCACACAGGACACCGGATAAGACAGGAGAAATACTCCAGATATAACAGACTGACCCTAGCCCCCCGACACAAACTACTGCAGCATAAATACTTGAGGCTGAGACAGGAGGGGTCGGGAGACACTGTGGCCCCGTCCGACGATAGCCCCGGACAGGGCCAAACAGGCAGGACATAACCCCACCCACTTTGCCAAAGCACAGCCCCCACACCACTAGAGGTCTTGTAGAAAGAGGGTCAATCAAGTTAGGTCTGCCAAATTAATGTAGCGTTGGGGAAAAAATACATAAGTCCAGCCATAGAGTATAACCTTTAATCATTAAAAAAATGTTTAACATGCACAATTAGAAGCATCAATCTATATAGAGCAAGCGTGACTAAATTCGAGCACAGTAACTTAGCTCACTGCATCCTCCTTCGATTGTCTCGCCTGGCTGCCACGAAAAGCCCCCACCTGCTGATCTACACGAAGTGTGTGCGTGCCACTGGCGATGTACTTTGCTGGACATGCTAGTGTAACCGATGTGAAATGGCTAGCTAGTTAGCGGGGTGCGTGCTAATAGCGTTTCAATCGGTGACGTCACCCACTCTGAGACCTTGAAGTAGTTGTTCCCCTTGTTCTGCAAGGGCCGCGGCATTTGTGGCGAGATGGGTAGCGATGCTTCGTGGGTGGCTAAGAGGAGAGGGACTGAAGCTATACTGTTACACTAGCTGTTCTCGGCAGCGCATCATCACCTCAAACGCATTCCGTCGTGGTATCGGTTGGCCTACTACTGGTAGTATCGGTAAAATGTAAGTTATGAATCGCAAATCACCATCGAGCTGACCCTTCGATTTCATCAATAATTTTGACTTCAATTTGGTTGTCCAAAATACTATCAGCTTGCACTGCGTCTTTGATGATGAATGCCCTGCTCTCTGGCCAGTCAATTGGTTAAATTACATTGTTGTTTCGTCTTAATCGCTTCTAATATAAATGATGCAATAACCATGAATTTATCCGACTATTTGTTTATAACCTGGACACATAAATAAATAGTAGGAATTTTCGCTGGCTTCAGCCATGAAGCCATGTGTGTTTCACTCGAACGTGATTTGGTCTCTTGGGCATCAACTTGGGAGAGCCTCAAGGGAGAGTGGACAGTCCATTATAAACAAAGAGCCGCATGTACTGGCCAAAAAAATAACACATCAGATAATTTTTTTTCCCAATGTGTGTAGAAAAGTGAGGCGGGGCATCCGTTAAACAGTAATTCAACTTTGTCCTTCCTAACCTTTATTTAACTTGCCAAACCCTAACCCGGACGACGCTGGGCCAATTGTGCACAACCCTATGAGACTCCCAATCACGGCCGTTTGTGATACAGCCTGGAATCAAACCAGGGTCTGTAGTTACGCCTCTAGCACTGATATGCAGTGCCTTAGACTGCTGCGCCACTTGGGAGCCCAAAATGCAGACATCGGTTTGACCATGCACCCAAATGCACGATGCACTTCTCGTTCTCTCCCGCCAATTTGTGTACATTCATTGTTTCACAACTTGTGTGAATTGTTTCCCCTTTATTGTTAGTGTATATCAATTCCCAATTACAAATAACCAGTAGTACATTTACTGTTAATTCCTAGAATTTCTAATCTACAATGTTTGTTACTTTGGTTACGGTCATTTATTTTAATGCATTCAATATTATTATTCCAGTCTTCTCATTGTCGGAGTTGACACATTGTTTGCAGAGTGCACAACCTATGCTACACTTGTGAGAAACAAGTTTTTGTCAATTTAGTCATCGTCTTATGTTTGGAGCGCTCCTGTCAAATGTTGAGTAAGAACGTGCACGCATAGAAGTAGGCCTATAGGCTACCTGGCCTGCGCGCAAATGTAGGCATATAAGTGTATCCATTTAGGGATCTGATTAGTATTTCTGATTTGCTTAAAGCATCACCACTAATAATCTGTGGAGCTTCTCAAAGTAATGTTTTCTTCACCTCAAACAGCAAGCAAACAAAGTCTGTTTTTACATCCATTGAGAATGACAATAGTTCCTCAATGTATTTGAAAAATCTTTCCAGCTCTCATAACCACTTGGTGTGAAAGAGAAAAATGTCAGGTTCTGATCCAATGGGAATGTCAAAATAGGCCTACCTGATTCTTTCTTATCAGTGCTTGACTTGGACTGAAATAGGTTCCTGTACTCATTTTGGGTGCTGGTACTGTTTATATTTAGGTGCAGGAGCTCCACAATACTTTTGAGCTAATATTCCTTAAGATGAACATGAGTTCAAGCAGTAGAAAATTTGAGGTGCCGGTACTCACCTCCGGTGAGCTTCTGCCCAAGTCCAGCAATGCTTCTTATCCCTTGCGAAATTGGCCTACAGCTGTGTCTGTCCCAAGCTCACTGGCACAGGAAACTGAGGGCCCAGAATATTTCATACAGTTTTGCAAGTTCGTTCGCTAGTTTTGGACCGGACCCAAGTGAGCAGCAGGAGGAGAATAGTTGGGTCAGGTTGTTTTTTTCTTCTTCTGGTTATCTAGATCTCTGGCGCCCTCTACAGGCATTTGTCTAATTTCATCAAACCGTAAGCTTTAAGCATCAAACAAGCTCAATGAATTTACAGTGCATTTGGCAAGTATTCAGACCCCTTGACTTTTTCCACATTGTTGCAATACCGTGTTATTCTAAAATTGATTTAATAATTTTTTCCCCTCAATCTACGCAAAATACCCCAATGACAAAACGTTTTTATTTTGCAAAGTGATTAAAAATTAAACTGATCACATTTACGTAAGTATTCAGACCCTTTACTCAGTACTTTGTTGAAGCACCTTTTGGCAGTGATTACAGCCTCGAGTCTTCTTGGCTGTGATGCTATAAGCTTGGCACATCTGTATTTGGGGAGTTTCTCCCATTCTTCTCTGCAGATCCTCTCAAGCTCTGTGAGGTTGAATGGGGAGCATCACTGCACAGCTATTTTCAGGTCTCTCCAGAGATGTTCGATCATGTTCAAGTCCGGGCTCTGGCTAGGCCACTCAAGGATATTCAGAGACTGGTCCCGAAGTGACACTTGCATTGTTTTGGCTGTGTGCTTAGGGTCGTTGTCCTGTTGGAAGGTGAACCTTCGCCCCAGTCTGAGGTCCTGAGCGCTCTGGAGAAGGATCTCTCTGTACTTTAGTCAGGATTGAGGAAAAGATGAATGGATCAGTCTCCCAGTCCCTGCTGCTGAAAAACATCCCCACAGGGATGGTGCCAGGTTAACTCCAGACGTGACGCTTGGCATTCAGGCCAAAGAGTTCAATCTTGGTTTCATCAGACCAGAGAATCTTGTTTCTCATTGTCTGAGAGTCCTTTAGGTGCCTTTTTGGCAAACTCCAAACGGGCTGTCATGTCTTTTACTGAGGAGTGGCTTCCGTCTTGCCACTGTACCATAACGACCTGATCGGTGGAGTGCTGCAGAGATGGTGTGCCAGAGGAACTCTGGAGCTCTGTCAGAGTGACCATAGGGTTCTTGGTCACCTCACTAACCAAGGCCCTTCTCTCCCGATTGCTCAGTTTGGCCATGCGGCCAGCTCTATGAAGAGCCTTGGTGGTTCCAAACTTCTTCCATTTAAGATTGATGGAGGCCACTGTTATTGGACCTTCAATGCTGCAGACATTTTTTGGTACCCTTCCCCAGATCTGTGCCTCGGCACAATCCTGTCTTGGAGCTCTATGGACAATTTCTTCGACCTCATAGCTCATGGCTTGGTTTTTGCTCTGACATGCACTGTCAACTGTGGGACCTTTTATAGACATGTGTGTGCCTTTTTCAAATCATGTCCAATCAATTGAATTTACCACAACCACAGGTGGACTCCAAGTTGTTGTAAAAACTTCTCAAGGATGATCAATGGAAATTAGATGCACCTGATATCAATTTCGAATCTCATAGCAAAGGGTTTGAATAATTGTAAATGTTATTTTTTTTATACATTTGCAAACATTTCTAAAAACCTGTTTTCACTCTGTGTAGAATAAGAATTATTATTTTTTGCCTTTTTAGAATAAGGCTGTAACTTAACAAAATGTGGAAAAAGTCAAGGGGTCTGAATACTTTCAGGATGCACTATAGTTGATTTTATTAAAACACATAGGGTGTGTCTATATATGAATAAAATACATGTTTAAACAAATCTTGGTCGACCGAACGTCATCTTTCTAAGATTTGTTTTAGTCAGGGGACAGCCCTAATTTAATTAGGCCCTAATCTATGGATTTCACGACTGAGCAGGGGCGCATCCATGGGTGGTCCTTGGAGGGTGTAGGCACACCCACTTGACAGCCAGGCCCAGCCAATCAGAATTAGTTTTTTTCCCCCACAAAAGTTTTATTTATTTATTACAGACATAAATACTCCTCAGTTCTTCTATTTGCTCTTCACTGTTTGTTCCCACAGGGGATTTATTGCCAAGTTCCTTAGCTCAAACTATGAGACATAGGAGAAATCTCCAGTGGCCTCATTCATCAACCGTGCATACATTCCTTATTAAATTCAGGCGTACTTATAGATTCTAGGATTTTCGTGCGCAACAAATTTATTGGGATTTATCAAACTGTCGCACGGAACATTTCAATGATGAATCAGAGCTGCACTATTTGTTTGCTCATGAACGAACATTACTACCACGCCAGGAAAACGGTCTCCGTTCACCTTTTTATAGTAACAAAAGCACCCTAACTTGCTGTAGGGGAGAGTGGGGTAAGTTGAGCCATTAATACATTTAGCATCACTGTCAAGGGAAATATAGTTTTCTAACAAAGATATCTACATATATTTCAGGATGTTGTATATCCCTGGAAATAATCAGAATTCATGTAAACAGTTTTGAAAATATAGCTGTGCTCGTCAGGCATCAATGAGGTTGTAATCAGAGAGTATATGCTGGAGAGCCTTGGTTGCATGCGGTTTAGCGTGGTTTAACGACCTATAAAATCACTTTGGAGAAACTGAAAAGAGTCCATTTTAAGAAATGTGTGCTTGCTTCAGCTGTAAAAAAAAAAAAAAAATCGTGGTGGTGCGTTATGCTATACTGAACAAAAATATAAACACAACATGCAACAATTTAAAAGATTTTATTGAGGTACAGTTAATAAGGAAATCAGTCAATTTAAATAAATTAGGGCTGACCCCAATTAGTCGATTGTTTGATCGTTAGGCTGTTGGTCGCCCGAGATTTGTTTTAGTCGAGCAGTAACAAATATTTGCACCCATCTCAGTGAACTAATCCATTGAGGCTCCAGAGGCCAAAAACAAGCTCTGTTCCACATCGCCATGTGCCTCCCAAATTTCTCTGTATAGCTCCACATTGACATGATTTGTTGCCGATCGGTGGCGGTGGTACATCCTGTATAAACACAAACTCACTTCCTTGACAACAGCTCTGCACTACTCTGCGACGCACAAGAAGTATGAATGCCCTGACTTTTCCTTAGGCCATATCACCATAAATGCTGCATAGCCAATTATTAATTAAAAAATTATAATTTTAAGGCCAGACAAAATTGTTTCACTGTTTAATGGATTTCCCCCCCAGAAAAGTGGGGAGAGCGAGCAAAAAAAAAAAAAAAAGATTTAAAAAATGAATTAGGTGGATAAGGTATAACCGTACTTTACCACATTGTCCTAGGCTATATGGACATGAACAATTGGTGAAATATTCAATTTGACTGATTTTCAGATTATGATTATAGGTCGAACGATTATGATTTTAACGCCGATACCGATTTGTTGGAGGACCAAAAAAAGCCGATTCCGATTAATCAACAATACTGAATGAACACTTTTAATTCAATATAATACATCAATAAAATCAATTTAGCCTCAAATAAATAATGACACATGTTCAATAATGCAAAAACAAAGTGTTGGAGAAGAAAGTAAAAGTGAAACAATTGCTGTTACATTGTACAACCTTCAATGTTATGTCATAATTATGTACAATTCTGGCAAATTAATTACGGTCTTCGTTAGGAATAAATGGTCTTCACACAGTTCGCAACGAGTCAGGCGGCCCAAACTGCTGCATATACCCTGACTGCTTGCACGGAACGCAAGAGACGTGACACAATTTCCCTAGTTAAAGAAAGTCATGTTAGCAGGCAATATTAACTAAATATGCAGGTTTAAAAATATATACTTGTCTATTGATTTTAAAGAAAGGCATTGATGTTTATGGTTAGGTACACATTGGTGCAACGACAGTGCTTTTTTTGCGAATGCGCTTGTAAAAATGCCGATAACCGATTGTTATGAAAACTTGAAATCGGCCCTAATTAATCATCCATTCCGATTAATCGGTCGATCTCTAATTATTATTATTATTATTAATACACAAATTAACATTAATGAACATTATTCACATAGGATCTATAATAGAATGCAATATTGTATCATATTAAAAAATGATTGAAAAAAGTTGAATGTATTATCAATTTATTAATCTACTTAATTGTATAGCCTAACAAATACAAGAATGATTGACAATAAATAATTGTAATCAAATTATGTTGATTCATAATGAGTTCATTACCTGACTGCATCTCTATAGCCTAGGCGTTAGCAAAATATTCATACAAATATAATTAGGCCTGTCATAAATCAAATGTATTTATAAAGCCCTGTACAGAAACCCAGCCTAAAACCCCAAACAGCAAGCAATGCAGGTGTAGAAGCACGGTGGAAAAACTCCCTAGAAAGGCCAGAACCTAGGAAGAAACCTAGAGAGGAACCAGGCTATGAGGGGGGGCCAGTCCTCTTCTGGCTGTGCCGGGTGGAGATTATAACAGAACATGGCCAAGATGTTTAAATGTTCATAGATGACCAGCAGGGTCAAATAATAATAATCACAGTGGTTGTCGAGGGAGCAACAGGTCAGCACCTCAGGAGTAAATGTCAGTTGGCTTTTCATAGTCAATCATTCAGAGTATCTCTACCGCTCCTGCTGTCTCTCTAGAGTTGAAAACAGCAGGTCTGGGACAGGTAGCACGTCCGGTGAACAGGTCAGGGTTCCATAGCCGCAGGCAGAACAGTTGAAACTGGAGCAGCAGCATGGCCAGGTGGACTGGAGACCGCAAGGAGTCATCAGGCCAGGTAGTCCTGAGGCATGGTCCTAGGGCTCAAGTTCTCCGAGAGAAAGAAAGAATTAGAGAAAGCATACTTAAATTCACACAGGACACCGGATAAGACAGGAGAAATACTCCAGATATAACAGACTGACCCTAGCCCCCCGACACAAACTACTGCAGCATAAATACTTGAGGCTGAGACAGGAGGGGTCGGGAGACACTGTGGCCCCGTCCGACGATAGCCCCGGACAGGGCCAAACAGGCAGGACATAACCCCACCCACTTTGCCAAAGCACAGCCCCCACACCACTAGAGGTCTTGTAGAAAGAGGGTCAATCAAGTTAGGTCTGCCAAATTAATGTAGCGTTGGGGAAAAAATACATAAGTCCAGCCATAGAGTATAACCTTTAATCATTAAAAAAATGTTTAACATGCACAATTAGAAGCATCAATCTATATAGAGCAAGCGTGACTAAATTCGAGCACAGTAACTTAGCTCACTGCATCCTCCTTCGATTGTCTCGCCTGGCTGCCACGAAAAGCCCCCCCTGCTGATCTACACGAAGTGTGTGCGTGCCACTGGCGATGTACTTTGCTGGACATGCTAGTGTAACCGATGTGAAATGGCTAGCTAGTTAGCGGGGTGCGTGCTAATAGCGTTTCAATCGGTGACGTCACCCACTCTGAGACCTTGAAGTAGTTGTTCCCCTTGTTCTGCAAGGGCCGCGGCATTTGTGGCGAGATGGGTAGCGATGCTTCGTGGGTGGCTAAGAGGAGAGGGACGGAAGCTATACTGTTACACTAGCTGTTCTCGGCAGCGCATCATCACCTCAAACGCATTCCGTCGTGGTATCGGTTGGCCTACTACTGGTAGTATCGGTAAAATGTAAGTTATGAATCGCAAATCACCATCGAGCTGACCCTTCGATTTCATCAATAATTTTGACTTCAATTTGGTTGTCCAAAATACTATCAGCTTGCACTGCGTCTTTGATGATGAATGCCCTGCTCTCTGGCCAGTCAATTGGTTAAATTACATTGTTGTTTCGTCTTAATCGCTTCTAATATAAATGATGCAATAACCATGAATTTATCCGACTATTTGTTTATAACCTGGACACATAAATAAATAGTAGGAATTTTCGCTGGCTTCAGCCATGAAGCCATGTGTGTTTCACTCGAACGTGATTTGGTCTCTTGGGCATCAACTTGGGAGAGCCTCAAGGGAGAGTGGACAGTCCATTATAAACAAAGAGCCGCATGTACTGGCCAAAAAAATAACACATCAGATTATTTTTTTTTCCAATGTGTGTAGAAAAATGAGGCGGGGCATCCGTTAAACAGTAATTCAACTTTGTCCTTCCTAACCTTTATTTAACTTGCCAAACCCTAACCCGGACGACGCTGGGCCAATTGTGCACAACCCTATGAGACTCCCAATCACGGCCGGTTGTGATACAGCCTGGAATCAAACCAGGGTCTGTAGTTACGCCTCTAGCACTGATATGCAGTGCCTTAGACTGCTGCGCCACTTGGGAGCCCAAAATGCAGACATCGGTTTGACCATGCACCCAAATGCACGATGCACTTCTCGTTCTCTCCCGCCAATTTGTGTACATTCATTGTTTCACAACTTGTGTGAATTGTTTCCCCTTTATTGTTAGTGTATATCAATTCCCAATTACAAATAACCAGTAGTACATTTACTGTTAATTCCTAGAATTTCTAATCTACAATGTTTGTTACTTTGGTTACGGTCATTTATTTTAATGCATTCAATATTATTATTCCAGTCTTCTCATTGTCGGAGTTGACACATTGTTTGCAGAGTGCACAACCTATGCTACACTTGTGAGAAACAAGTTTTTGTCAATTTAGTCATCGTCTTATGTTTGGAGCGCTCCTGTCAAATGTTGAGTAAGAACGTGCACGCATAGAAGTAGGCCTATAGGCTACCTGGCCTGCGCGCAAATGTAGGCATATAAGTGTATCCATTTAGGGATCTGATTAGTATTTCTGATTTGCTTAAAGCATCACCACTAATAATCTGTGGAGCTTCTCAAAGTAATGTTTTCTTCACCTCAAACAGCAAGCAAACAAAGTCTGTTTTTACATCCATTGAGAATGACAATAGTTCCTCAATGTATTTGAAAAATCTTTCCAGCTCTCATAACCACTTGGTGTGAAAGAGAAAAATGTCAGGTTCTGATCCAATGGGAATGTCAAAATAGGCCTACCTGATTCTTTCTTATCAGTGCTTGACTTGGACTGAAATAGGTTCCTGTACTCATTTTGGGTGCTGGTACTGTTTATATTTAGGTGCAGGAGCTCCACAATACTTTTGAGCTAATATTCCTTAAGATGAACATGAGTTCAAGCAGTAGAAAATTTGAGGTGCCGGTACTCACCTCCGGTGAGCTTCTGCCCAAGTCCAGCAATGCTTCTTATCCCTTGCGAAATTGGCCTACAGCTGTGTCTGTCCCAAGCTCACTGGCACAGGAAACTGAGGGCCCAGAATATTTCATACAGTTTTGCAAGTTCGTTCGCTAGTTTTGGACCGGACCCAAGTGAGCAGCAGGAGGAGAATAGTTGGGTCAGGTTGTTTTTTTTCTTCTTCTGGTTATCTAGATCTCTGGCGCCCTCTACAGGCATTTGTCTAATTTCATCAAACCGTAAGCTTTAAGCATCAAACAAGCTCAATGAATTTACAGTGCATTTGGCAAGTATTCAGACCCCTTGACTTTTTCCACATTGTTGCAATACCGTGTTATTCTAAAATTGATTTAATAATTTTTTCCCCTCAATCTACGCAAAATACCCCAATGACAAAACGTTTTTATTTTGCAAAGTGATTAAAAATTAAACTGATCACATTTACGTAAGTATTCAGACCCTTTACTCAGTACTTTGTTGAAGCACCTTTTGGCAGTGATTACAGCCTCGAGTCTTCTTGGCTGTGATGCTATAAGCTTGGCACATCTGTATTTGGGGAGTTTCTCCCATTCTTCTCTGCAGATCCTCTCAAGCTCTGTGAGGTTGAATGGGGAGCATCACTGCACAGCTATTTTCAGGTCTCTCCAGAGATGTTCGATCATGTTCAAGTCCGGGCTCTGGCTAGGCCACTCAAGGATATTCAGAGACTGGTCCCGAAGTGACACTTGCATTGTTTTGGCTGTGTGCTTAGGGTCGTTGTCCTGTTGGAAGGTGAACCTTCGCCCCAGTCTGAGGTCCTGAGCGCTCTGGAGAAGGATCTCTCTGTACTTTAGTCAGGATTGAGGAAAAGATGAATGGATCAGTCTCCCAGTCCCTGCTGCTGAAAAACATCCCCACAGGGATGGTGCCAGGTTAACTCCAGACGTGACGCTTGGCATTCAGGCCAAAGAGTTCAATCTTGGTTTCATCAGACCAGAGAATCTTGTTTCTCATTGTCTGAGAGTCCTTTAGGTGCCTTTTTGGCAAACTCCAAACGGGCTGTCATGTCTTTTACTGAGGAGTGGCTTCCGTCTTGCCACTGTACCATAACGACCTGATCGGTGGAGTGCTGCAGAGATGGTGTGCCAGAGGAACTCTGGAGCTCTGTCAGAGTGACCATAGGGTTCTTGGTCACCTCACTAACCAAGGCCCTTCTCTCCCGATTGCTCAGTTTGGCCATGCGGCCAGCTCTATGAAGAGCCTTGGTGGTTCCAAACTTCTTCCATTTAAGATTGATGGAGGCCACTGTTATTGGACCTTCAATGCTGCAGACATTTTTTGGTACCCTTCCCCAGATCTGTGCCTCGGCACAATCCTGTCTTGGAGCTCTATGGACAATTTCTTCGACCTCATAGCTCATGGCTTGGTTTTTGCTCTGACATGCACTGTCAACTGTGGGACCTTTTATAGACATGTGTGTGCCTTTTTCAAATCATGTCCAATCAATTGAATTTACCACAACCACAGGTGGACTCCAAGTTGTTGTAAAAACTTCTCAAGGATGATCAATGGAAATTAGATGCACCTGATATCAATTTCGAATCTCATAGCAAAGGGTTTGAATAATTGTAAATGTTATTTTTTTTATACATTTGCAAACATTTCTAAAAACCTGTTTTCACTCTGTGTAGAATAAGAATTATTATTTTTTGCCTTTTTAGAATAAGGCTGTAACTTAACAAAATGTGGAAAAAGTCAAGGGGTCTGAATACTTTCAGGATGCACTATAGTTGATTTTATTAAAACACATAGGGTGTGTCTATATATGAATAAAATACATGTTTAAACAAATCTTGGTCGACCGAACGTCATCTTTCTAAGATTTGTTTTAGTCAGGGGACAGCCCTAATTTAATTAGGCCCTAATCTATGGATTTCACGACTGAGCAGGGGCGCATCCATGGGTGGTCCTTGGAGGGTGTAGGCACACCCACTTGACAGCCAGGCCCAGCCAATCAGAATTAGTTTTTTTCCCCCACAAAAGTTTTATTTATTTATTACAGACATAAATACTCCTCAGTTCTTCTATTTGCTCTTCACTGTTTGTTCCCACAGGGGATTTATTGCCAAGTTCCTTAGCTCAAACTATGAGACATAGGAGAAATCTCCAGTGGCCTCATTCATCAACCGTGCATACATTCCTTATTAAATTCAGGCGTACTTATAGATTCTAGGATTTTCGTGCGCAACAAATTTATTGGGATTTATCAAACTGTCGCACGGAACATTTCAATGATGAATCAGAGCTGCACTATTTGTTTGCTCATGAACGAACATTACTACCACGCCAGGAAAACGGTCTCCGTTCACCTTTTTATAGTAACAAAAGCACCCTAACTTGCTGTAGGGGAGAGTGGGGTAAGTTGAGCCATTAATACATTTAGCATCACTGTCAAGGGAAATATAGTTTTCTAACAAAGATATCTACATATATTTCAGGATGTTGTATATCCCTGGAAATAATCAGAATTCATGTAAACAGTTTTGAAAATATAGCTGTGCTCGTCAGGCATCAATGAGGTTGTAATCAGAGAGTATATGCTGGAGAGCCTTGGTTGCATGCGGTTTAGCGTGGTTTAACGACCTATAAAATCACTTTGGAGAAACTGAAAAGAGTCCATTTTAAGAAATGTGTGCTTGCTTCAGCTGTAAAAAAAAAAAAAAAATCGTGGTGGTGCGTTATGCTATACTGAACAAAAATATAAACACAACATGCAACAATTTAAAAGATTTTATTGAGGTACAGTTAATAAGGAAATCAGTCAATTTAAATAAATTAGGGCTGACCCCAATTAGTCGATTGTTTGATCGTTAGGCTGTTGGTCGCCCGAGATTTGTTTTAGTCGAGCAGTAACAAATATTTGCACCCATCTCAGTGAACTAATCCATTGAGGCTCCAGAGGCCAAAAACAAGCTCTGTTCCACATCGCCATGTGCCTCCCAAATTTCTCTGTATAGCTCCACATTGACATGATTTGTTGCCGATCGGTGGCGGTGGTACATCCTGTATAAACACAAACTCACTTCCTTGACAACAGCTCTGCACTACTCTGCGACGCACAAGAAGTATGAATGCCCTGACTTTTCCTTAGGCCATATCACCATAAATGCTGCATAGCCAATTATTAATTAAAAAATAATAATTTTAAGGCCAGACAAAATTGTTTCACTGTTTAATGGATTTCCCCCCCAGAAAAGTGGGGCGAGCGAGCAAAAAAAAAAAAAAAAGATTTAAAAAATGAATTAGGTGGATAAGGTATAACCGTACTTTACCACATTGTCCTAGGCTATATGGACATGAACAATTGGTGAAATATTCAATTTGACTGATTTTCAGATTATGATTATAGGTCGAACGATTATGATTTTAACGCCGATACCGATTTGTTGGAGGACCAAAAAAAGCCGATTCCGATTAATCAACAATACTGAATGAACACTTTTAATTCAATATAATACATCAATAAAATCAATTTAGCCTCAAATAAATAATGACACATGTTCAATAATGCAAAAACAAAGTGTTGGAGAAGAAAGTAAAAGTGCAATATGTGCCATGTAAAAAAGCTGACGCTTAAGTTCCTTGCTCAGAACATGAGAACATATCAAAGCTGGTGGTTCCTTTTAACATGAGTCTTCAATATTCCCAGGTAAGAAGTTTTAGGTTGTAGTTATTATAGGAATTATAGGACTATTTCTCTCTATACCATTTGTATTTCATATACCTTTGACTATTGGATGTTCTTATAGGCACTTTAGTATTGCCAGTGTAACAGTATAGCTTCCGTCCCTCTCCTCGCCCCTACCTGGGCTCGAACCAGGAACACATCGAAAACAGCCACCCTCGAAGCATCGTTTTGCATTGCTCCACAAATGCCACGGCCCTTGCAGAGCAAGGGGAACAACTACTTCAAGGTCTCAGAGTGAGTGCCGTCACCGATTGAAACGCTATTAGCGCGCACCCCGCTAACTAGCTAGCCATTTCACATCGGTTACACCAGCCTAATCTCGGGAGTTGATAGGCTTGAAGTCAAACAGCTCAATGCTTGAAGCACAACGAAGAGCTGCTGGCAAAACGCACAAAAGTGCTGTTTGAATGAATGCTTACGAGCCTGCTGCTGCCTACCACCGCTCAGTCAGACTGCTCTATCAAATATCAAATCATAGACTTAATTATAACATAACACACAGAAATATGAGCCTTAGGTCATTAATATGGTCAAATCCGGAAACTATCATTTCTAAAACAAAACGATTCTTCTTTCAGTGAAATACGGAACCGTTCCGTATTTTATCTAACGGGTGGCATCCCTAAGTCAAAATATTGCTGTTACATTGTACAACCTTCAATGTTATGTCATAATTATGTACAATTCTGGCAAATTAATTACGGTCTTCGTTAGGAATAAATGGTCTTCACACAGTTCGCAACGAGTCAGGCGGCCCAAACTGCTGCATATACCCTGACTGCTTGCACGGAACGCAAGAGACGTGACACAATTTCCCTAGTTAAAGAAAGTCATGTTAGCAGGCAATATTAACTAAATATGCAGGTTTAAAAATATATACTTGTCTATTGATTTTAAAGAAAGGCATTGATGTTTATGGTTAGGTACACATTGGTGCAACGACAGTGCTTTTTTCGCGAATGCGCTTGTAAAAATGCCGATAACCGATTGTTATGAAAACTTGAAATCGGCCCTAATTAATCATCCATTCCGATTAATCGGTCGATCTCTAATTATTATTATTATTATTAATACACAAATTAACATTAATGAACATTATTCACATAGGATCTATAATAGAATGCAATATTGTATCATATTAAAAAATGATTGAAAAAAGTTGAATGTATTATCAATTTATTAATCTACTTAATTGTATAGCCTAACAAATACAAGAATGATTGACAATAAATAATTGTAATCAAATTATGTTGATTCATAATGAGTTCATTACCTGACTGCATCTCTATAGCCTAGGCGTTAGCAAAATATTCATACAAATATAATTAGGCCTGTCATAAATCAAATGTATTTATAAAGCCCTGTACAGAAACCCAGCCTAAAACCCCAAACAGCAAGCAATGCAGGTGTAGAAGCACGGTGGAAAAACTGCCTAGAAAGGCCAGAACCTAGGAAGAAACCTAGAGAGGAACCAGGCTATGAGGGGGGGCCAGTCCTCTTCTGGCTGTGCCGGGTGGAGATTATAACAGAACATGGCCAAGATGTTTAAATGTTCATAGATGACCAGCAGGGTCAAATAATAATAATCACAGTGGTTGTCGAGGGAGCAACAGGTCAGCACCTCAGGAGTAAATGTCAGTTGGCTTTTCATAGTCAATCATTCAGAGTATCTCTACCGCTCCTGCTGTCTCTCTAGAGTTGAAAACAGCAGGTCTGGGACAGGTAGCACGTCCGGTGAACAGGTCAGGGTTCCATAGCCGCAGGCAGAACAGTTGAAACTGGAGCAGCAGCATGGCCAGGTGGACTGGAGACCGCAAGGAGTCATCAGGCCAGGTAGTCCTGAGGCATGGTCCTAGGGCTCAAGTTCTCCGAGAGAAAGAAAGAATTAGAGAAAGCATACTTAAATTCACACAGGACACCGGATAAGACAGGAGAAATACTCCAGATATAACAGACTGACCCTAGCCCCCCGACACAAACTACTGCAGCATAAATACTTGAGGCTGAGACAGGAGGGGTCGGGAGACACTGTGGCCCCGTCCGACGATACCCCCGGACAGGGCCAAACAGGCAGGACATAACCCCACCCACTTTGCCAAAGCACAGCCCCCACACCACTAGAGGTCTTGTAGAAAGAGGGTCAATCAAGTTAGGTCTGCCAAATTAATGTAGCGTTGGGAAAAAAATACATAAGTCCAGCCATAGAGTATAACCTTTAATCATTAAAAAAATGTTTAACATGCACAATTAGAAGCATCAATCTATATAGAGCAAGCGTGACTAAATTCGAGCACAGTAACTTAGCTCACTGCGTCCTCCTTCGATTGTCTCGCCTGGCTGCCACGAAAAGCCCCCACCTGCTGATCTACACGAAGTGTGTGCGTGCCACTGGCGATGTACTTTGCTGGACATGCAAGTGTAACCGATGTGAAATGGCTAGCTAGTTAGCGGGGTGCGTGCTAATAGCGTTTCAATCGGTGACGTCACCCACTCTGAGACCTTGAAGTAGTTGTTCCCCTTGTTCTGCAAGGGCCGCGGCATTTGTGGCGAGATGGGTAGCGATGCTTCGTGGGTGGCTAAGAGGAGAGGGACGGAAGCTATACTGTTACACTAGCTGTTCTCGGCAGCGCATCATCACCTCAAACGCATTCCGTCGTGGTATCGGTTGGCCTACTACTGGTAGTATCGGTAAAATGTAAGTTATGAATCGCAAATCACCATCGAGCTGACCCTTCGATTTCATCAATAATTTTGACTTCAATTTGGTTGTCCAAAATACTATCAGCTTGCACTGCGTCTTTGATGATGAATGCCCTGCTCTCTGGCCAGTCAATTGGTTAAATTACATTGTTGTTTCGTCTTAATCGCTTCTAATATAAATGATGCAATAACCATGAATTTATCCGACTATTTGTTTATAACCTGGACACATAAATAAATAGTAGGAATTTTCGCTGGCTTCAGCCATGAAGCCATGTGTGTTTCACTCGAACGTGATTTGGTCTCTTGGGCATCAACTTGGGAGAGCCTCAAGGGAGAGTGGACAGTCCATTATAAACAAAGAGCCGCATGTACTGGCCAAAAAAATAACACATCAGATTATTTTTTTTTCCAATGTGTGTAGAAAAGTGAGGCGGGGCATCCGTTAAACAGTAATTCAACTTTGTCCTTCCTAACCTTTATTTAACTTGCCAAACCCTAACCCGGACGACGCTGGGCCAATTGTGCACAACCCTATGAGACTCCCAATCACGGCCGGTTGTGATACAGCCTGGAATCAAACCAGGGTCTGTAGTTACGCCTCTAGCACTGATATGCAGTGCCTTAGACTGCTGCGCCACTTGGGAGCCCAAAATGCAGACATCGGTTTGACCATGCACCCAAATGCACGATGCACTTCTCGTTCTCTCCCGCCAATTTGTGTACATTCATTGTTTCCCAACTTGTGTGAATTGTTTCCCCTTTATTGTTAGTGTATATCAATTCCCAATTACAAATAACCAGTAGTACATTTACTGTTAATTCCTAGAATTTCTAATCTACAATGTTTGTTACTTTGGTTACGGTCATTTATTTTAATGCATTCAATATTATTATTCCAGTCTTCTCATTGTCGGAGTTGACACATTGTTTGCAGAGTGCACAACCTATGCTACACTTGTGAGAAACAAGTTTTTGTCAATTTAGTCATCGTCTTATGTTTGGAGCGCTCCTGTCAAATGTTGAGTAAGAACGTGCACGCATAGAAGTAGGCCTATAGGCTACCTGGCCTGCGCGCAAATGTAGGCATATAAGTGTATCCATTTAGGGATCTGATTAGTATTTCTGATTTGCTTAAAGCATCACCACTAATAATCTGTGGAGCTTCTCAAAGTAATGTTTTCTTCACCTCAAACAGCAAGCAAACAAAGTCTGTTTTTACATCCATTGAGAATGACAATAGTTCCTCAATGTATTTGAAAAATCTTTCCAGCTCTCATAACCACTTGGTGTGAAAGAGAAAAATGTCAGGTTCTGATCCAATGGGAATGTCAAAATAGGCCTACCTGATTCTTTCTTATCAGTGCTTGACTTGGACTGAAATAGGTTCCTGTACTCATTTTGGGTGCTGGTACTGTTTATATTTAGGTGCAGGAGCTCCACAATACTTTTGAGCTAATATTCCTTAAGATGAACATGAGTTCAAGCAGTAGAAAATTTGAGGTGCCGGTACTCACCTCCGGTGAGCTTCTGCCCAAGTCCAGCAATGCTTCTTATCCCTTGCGAAATTGGCCTACAGCTGTGTCTGTCCCAAGCTCACTGGCACAGGAAACTGAGGGCCCAGAATATTTCATACAGTTTTGCAAGTTCGTTCGCTAGTTTTGGACCGGACCCAAGTGAGCAGCAGGAGGAGAATAGTTGGGTCAGGTTGTTTTTTTTCTTCTTCTGGTTATCTAGATCTCTGGCGCCCTCTACAGGCATTTGTCTAATTTCATCAAACCGTAAGCTTTAAGCATCAAACAAGCTCAATGAATTTACAGTGCATTTGGCAAGTATTCAGACCCCTTGACTTTTTCCACATTGTTGCAATACCGTGTTATTCTAAAATTGATTTAATAATTTTTTCCCCTCAATCTACGCAAAATACCCCAATGACAAAACGTTTTTATTTTGCAAAGTGATTAAAAATTAAACTGATCACATTTACGTAAGTATTCAGACCCTTTACTCAGTACTTTGTTGAAGCACCTTTTGGCAGTGATTACAGCCTCGAGTCTTCTTGGCTGTGATGCTATAAGCTTGGCACATCTGTATTTGGGGAGTTTCTCCCATTCTTCTCTGCAGATCCTCTCAAGCTCTGTGAGGTTGAATGGGGAGCATCACTGCACAGCTATTTTCAGGTCTCTCCAGAGATGTTCGATCATGTTCAAGTCCGGGCTCTGGCTAGGCCACTCAAGGATATTCAGAGACTGGTCCCGAAGTGACACTTGCATTGTTTTGGCTGTGTGCTTAGGGTCGTTGTCCTGTTGGAAGGTGAACCTTCGCCCCAGTCTGAGGTCCTGAGCGCTCTGGAGAAGGATCTCTCTGTACTTTAGTCAGGATTGAGGAAAAGATGAATGGATCAGTCTCCCAGTCCCTGCTGCTGAAAAACATCCCCACAGGGATGGTGCCAGGTTAACTCCAGACGTGACGCTTGGCATTCAGGCCAAAGAGTTCAATCTTGGTTTCATCAGACCAGAGAATCTTGTTTCTCATTGTCTGAGAGTCCTTTAGGTGCCTTTTTGGCAAACTCCAAACGGGCTGTCATGTCTTTTACTGAGGAGTGGCTTCCGTCTTGCCACTGTACCATAACGACCTGATCGGTGGAGTGCTGCAGAGATGGTGTGCCAGAGGAACTCTGGAGCTCTGTCAGAGTGACCATAGGGTTCTTGGTCACCTCACTAACCAAGGCCCTTCTCTCCCGATTGCTCAGTTTGGCCATGCGGCCAGCTCTATGAAGAGCCTTGGTGGTTCCAAACTTCTTCCATTTAAGATTGATGGAGGCCACTGTTATTGGACCTTCAATGCTGCAGACATTTTTTGGTACCCTTCCCCAGATCTGTGCCTCGGCACAATCCTGTCTTGGAGCTCTATGGACAATTTCTTCGACCTCATAGCTCATGGCTTGGTTTTTGCTCTGACATGCACTGTCAACTGTGGGACCTTTTATAGACATGTGTGTGCCTTTTTCAAATCATGTCCAATCAATTGAATTTACCACAACCACAGGTGGACTCCAAGTTGTTGTAAAAACTTCTCAAGGATGATCAATGGAAATTAGATGCACCTGATATCAATTTCGAATCTCATAGCAAAGGGTTTGAATAATTGTAAATGTTATTTTTTTTATACATTTGCAAACATTTCTAAAAACCTGTTTTCACTCTGTGTAGAATAAGAATTATTATTTTTTGCCTTTTTAGAATAAGGCTGTAACTTAACAAAATGTGGAAAAAGTCAAGGGGTCTGAATACTTTCAGGATGCACTATAGTTGATTTTATTAAAACACATAGGGTGTGTCTATATATGAATAAAATACATGTTTAAACAAATCTTGGTCGACCGAACGTCATCTTTCTAAGATTTGTTTTAGTCAGGGGACAGCCCTAATTTAATTAGGCCCTAATCTATGGATTTCACGACTGAGCAGGGGCGCATCCATGGGTGGTCCTTGGAGGGTGTAGGCACACCCACTTGACAGCCAGGCCCAGCCAATCAGAATTAGTTTTTTTCCCCCACAAAAGTTTTATTTATTTATTACAGACATAAATACTCCTCAGTTCTTCTATTTGCTCTTCACTGTTTGTTCCCACAGGGGATTTATTGCCAAGTTCCTTAGCTCAAACTATGAGACATAGGAGAAATCTCCAGTGGCCTCATTCATCAACCGTGCATACATTCCTTATTAAATTCAGGCGTACTTATAGATTCTAGGATTTTCGTGCGCAACAAATTTATTGGGATTTATCAAACTGTCGCACGGAACATTTCAATGATGAATCAGAGCTGCACTATTTGTTTGCTCATGAACGAACATTACTACCACGCCAGGAAAACGGTCTCCGTTCACCTTTTTATAGTAACAAAAGCACCCTAACTTGCTGTAGGGGAGAGTGGGGTAAGTTGAGCCATTAATACATTTAGCATCACTGTCAAGGGAAATATAGTTTTCTAACAAAGATATCTACATATATTTCAGGATGTTGTATATCCCTGGAAATAATCAGAATTCATGTAAACAGTTTTGAAAATATAGCTTGTCCAAAGAAAGTGGTATTTTTGCACAACTTACCCTGGCTATGGGGTAAGTTGAGCCATGGGACAGGGTAAGTTAAGCCGCCTAAAAATGTCTGTACTGAATGAAATATTACCATCTTTATTTCCCAAACACAATTCAAACACAAACACTTTTTGTCTTTTTAATAATTGTAAGCATATTTTAACAGGCTTAATACCTAACAAACACTTTGTACTTTTAGGCCAGGCCCTGTTGTCACCTCGTATCCCAGTGATAATGCCTTGCATTATGCCTAGGAAGAAAACAATGTTAATAGATGTTTAATTCAGGCTGTAACAACAATGTGTCCAGGGATGTGAATACTTTCTGAAATCACTGTATGAGAGTGGTCCACCCTGGGAGATCAGTATGACATCCTCTTTCTGATGTAGAAGGACTTTATCAAGGTAAAGCTTGTTTTGTCTTTTAAGTAAAACAAATTCTGAGATAACAATGACAAGCCAAAGAACATGGACAGCTATCTACAGTCTGCTTGTAGTTTCTTTGAGGGAAGGTACAAGTTGCATAAATGTTTATTATACACACTCAACCGGTTTGTGTAACCTCTTATAGGACCTTCAGGGGGAGATTGTGAAAGAGCGACTCCCCTTGAAAATGGCCTATGTGGCATCAATATGAGTCAAAAGCATTTATTCTAGTGTCAAATTTGACTAAAGTGTAAATAGGATAATTTTGGTCGTAAAGTCAGTCTGGTCTAAAACTGAGTTTGGAACCTCAGTTCGTCACCACGAGTAAATGAAGGTTGGGTTTGGATTACAATTGTCATCAAATCATGCTCCACGTTCAAATTGCCCCTTCGCCTACGTCGCTTTCCTTCATTCAATGGGGCTCTGTTGTTTCATTGCCCCCAACACGTTCAAAGATTCAAAGAATTGACCATTTAATGCATACTTCCAGCAGGATCCACAACCAACTCGTTTGCAAGCCCTGCTAAAGGAACCTATCGTGCAGAATAGATGGTTAGGGTTCGTTGGTCCCTAGTGGTGGTGAGTATAAGTGATAATGCCGGAGAAGCCGGTGTTTGGAGGATATATTGGAGGATATAGTGTTAGGTGTTAGGTATAGTGTTAGGCCCAAGACGAAGTCGAAACCGTGCCAATATATAATAGTATATAATACCATAGTCTAATATATAATACCATAGTCTGATGGTTATGTATATTTTGACAATCATTATCACCGCTAGCATAGCTGATGTTAGCCAGCTAGTTAGGGTAGCTAGCTATCTCAATACAACTAGGATTTGGCTTGGAAACACGAAAACATTTAAAAAGTAGGAAAATTATTCGTAGGAAAACCTTTTGTTGTGATTGTGATGTCGCCAAATTGACTTTAGATGCAGTATAACTTTAGCCAGCTAACTACGATTGAGGGGACCACTATATTGTCATTGTATTTCCATGCCACTAAGTTAGTGTAATTTAGATGAAACAGTCACATTAGCCTCCGAGGGTCAACCCATATCTAGGGCACAAATCAATATTGGATGCAGCTATGGTGGTACTAGCTAACTCATGTCTGACTACAACAGTGTAACTAGCAGCAGTAACTAGCAGCAACAAACTCAAACCAACCCAGGGCCATAGCAAAACATGTCACAGTTGGTTGCATAGTGTAACGGCATCACCGGCCTGAATCTAATCCGATCTCGAGCCAGTCAGTCTACATCTGTAAAGCATAGAATTAGCTTCCATATGAGATTACGTTATTTATCGAGCTATGACAATCGTTGGCCCTTTTTCTGTTAAATAGTGCACAATTGGGTGCCAGACTGATCCCTTAGCATGAACGGATGCCGGGACCTACCAGAAGGCGCAAAGGTGGGTATCATAACATTTTCAGCAATGTGATTGCAATGGTTAGGCGACCTCCAAAAGTAATTGAATTCACTGTTTACTTGCTATTTTCACAGTGTGTCAGGCAAGACCTCAGAATAAGTGTGTAATATGACACAAGTACCCTTGTGACAACTTCGTTGTTGCCAGAGTATTCCTCGATTCCTATGAAAAATACACTCCAACACCGAGGCCTCTGAGGCCTCATCAACAACAACAGGTAATGTGTGTTAAGTGAAAAGTTGTATTCAAAAATACCCTGCTTGATAAACTAGTCTAATTCCCCAGCCAAGCAGATATAACTTGGTTATGAAGTGAATTAGCAAAAGCTTTGTCCTTTCTTTAGAACAAAATGCAATTTACTACTTGGCTGTCTATTATATCACCCTGTCACAGCCCCTCCAAGTCAATACCACCTCATAAGATTGCCTGCTGCAGTTGTTCGAGAGATGTCCCGTTTGAGCCGAACATGTATAGAGTACACCAGCAAGGGGGCTCGCATCAGCATCATGCAGACATGCCCTCACGTAACCCACTTCATTACTTTGATACATTTGGTAACCCAATAATTTACAGTGCATTTGGAAAGTATTCAGACCTTTTCACATTTTGTTACGTTACAGCCTTATTCTAAAATGGATTTAAATTAATAAAGCTTAATATCAGATATCACCTATCCCTAACTGCCATTGGTAATAGAACAGTGACACGGTGTATGTGTTCAAATGCAGAGAGACCTGGCACTCAACGTATCCACAATGAGGGGATTACTAGGGATGTAACATTCACCGATACGAATCGTACTGATTCAAATGTTTAAGATTCTAGTCAAGTGCATTGGTCCGTAGACCCCAAACCTGTCCAAATGTAGCATGCATCTGTCAGAAAATCGATTCAAACATTATGAATCGCTGGTTCACCATTTTTATTCTTGCTCATAATTTTTTTTTTTAAATATCTATCTCCTAAAAATACCTTGTTGTGGAAAAATTCTTACACAGGGACACTTGAAGTCAATCTTAAATTAATCATTGTTTGTCAGCGCGCTGGAGAGGTTCCAACCAACTCAATGCACCATAGTGCACATGTCAATCAGGAGCTCTCCTGGGGCAGTCCCAACAGTTGTCTTCTATACAGCTATACACAGACAAGTTATATTTGCATGATTTAGCATAATTAATTCATCATTACCGTTTTGTTTCATTCATGTGACCTACCAACACCTCACAAAGCTTCTCTCTAAGCTGAGACCTTGAAACTGAGATATTTTGTTTGTTCTCAAAACAGGGTCTGGGCGTACTGCTAAATTACAGCTACTGATAGGTGATTAGTACAGTCAGCCACTCGCATGAACACAGAAATTGGTTTATAGAACAGCACATGAATAGAACACAGAAATGTGTTATAAGCACAAACATAAAAAGTCCCATTAAAACCCAATCTCCAGTGTCGAACTAAGCATGTAACTGCTGACAGTCATTGATCTACAAGTAATTTTGCATGCCCCAGGCAATCTCAGTAGCCTACTGTAGTCAAACTGCACACTGTGCATATTGAGGAGGTTTCTTTGTTGTGATTGAGTGGCGGGAAAACAGCTGCGGGCATGCTTCTGAAAGATGGGTGTGTCTTGGTGGTGGCAAGGACACACCCACAAAACACCCAGATCAAACCCCACCCCCAAGCCAACTCACGTTTGGCTTCTGTCATGGCCGCCAGCATTTCCCCTGAGGACAACGAGCGCCATGCACTTACAGTCTCCACGGAGGACGTGTGTAAGTCATTCAACCGTGTTAACCCTCGCAAAGCTGCCGGCTCAGACGGCATCCCTAGCCACACTCTCAGAGCATGTGCAGACCAGCTGGCTGTTGTGTTTGACATTTTAAGTCCGGTATCCCCACTTGCTTCAATGTTCACTCATCCTGTGCCCAAGAAAAGGAAAGGAACTGAATGACTACCGACCCGTAGCACTCGCTTCTGTCATCATGAAGTGCTTCTAGACGCTAGTCAAAGAGCATATCACCTACTCCCTCCCTGACACATTCAACCTTCTTCAATTCACCTGCCGCAGCAACTCTTCAACCTCAGGATGCTGAAGAAATCCGGCCTGTCCCCGAGAGCCCAACAGGAGCACCATCGAGAGCATACTGTCGGGCTGCATCACAGCCTGGTACGGCAACTCCACATCCGCGGAGGGCAAGGCGCTACAGAGGGTGGTACGCTCAGCCAAACGCACCATTAGGTGCACACTGCCTGCCCTCCAGGACACCTACAACACCAGGTGTCGCAGTAAGTCCAAGAAGATTATCAGTGACCCAAGCCACGGCCTGTTCTTCCCGTTTCCATCACTCAGACGCTGGCAGTATAGGAGCATCATGGCAAAAACTGTAAGACTGGCCCATAGCTTCTACCCCCAGACCATCAGGCTGCTGAATAGCCACCACTTATCAGCTACCTGCTCCCCCCCGAAAAGAAACACAAAGATTATGATTGATCTAATAACATAATTTTCCAGTGCCGAATAATCAAGGAGGAAATACAGAGAATGCTGTCATATATGGTCTAGGGCTGGGCAATATGGCCAAAAATATCTTATCTGGTATTTAAAAAAAATTTGGTGGTATTTTATGGTTTTTATTAATAAAAGTTCTACATTTACTTTATATGAGTAGTGCGTGACCCTAGGGTGGCAACGCACAGAAATATATTCTAAATTATTTCAATGGGTCTTTCTTCATTTGGATTGTTTAATACTGTTCAATTTAACTTCAACCTAAAATAATTAACTGCATTTCCATCAGTTTCTGCATTTCCTGCACTCATTCGAGATCATTTCTACACTGCCACGATATGGGCAAAAAAAAGTAGGCCTTATTTTTAACCAAATGTTGCAATTGCGATTTAGATCAAAACACTTGGGTGAACTTTTGGAATCATGGAAATGGAATGTCTATTCTAATTCTATAGTTAGAATATAAATAATAGTGGGAACTTTGAATACAGTGTTTGACATGTCCATGGCATTTTCATTCCTTGTCGAGTTATGACAGGGTAGGAACCAAAGTGATGTTTAGTGTTTCCTAGGGGACTCTATAATCTTTGGCAGCATTAAATCTGTATTCATGTAGCCAACATATTCATGCTTCATCTATTCCTCTTTGATTTAGAAGTTACTGTTGCACAAACAACATGCTGATTTAGGCCTCCAGCAGCACTGGTATCAGGCTGTATTAGCTAGCTATGTTTGCTCTGACTCAGTACTTTTATTAGCTAGTTAGCTAGCCAGCAAACTGGTGATTAGCATTAGTGGCTAACACGAGTTAGCTTAACTTGCCAAGAGAAAACAAACTAGCTGCAGATGTAAGAAACACAAACTAATATGGGTAATTATAGAATGCTTGTGGATTTATATTAAGATCAAAGTGGAAACATCGTTGTCAACATTGTTGCATGTGCTGCACTGACCATGCAGACTGAACGAAAGTGTCTCGTGGTCAAGCAACAACAGATGCGTTCCTTGAGTGACAGGGGGTGGGACTAGGTCTGTATGGAAAGCCGCATGGGGGGAGAGAGAGCAGAGAGGGATGACTCAAGTAGTGGAGTAAACTACAAATGGATGTGGACATGGAGAATGGTGTATCATGGTGTATCACATTTAACAAACCAAACATTCAAATACTGTTATAGAAGGTAAAGTAAAAACCCAAGCCGGTCCGTGCATCAATACCGGTATATAGTAAAATAAGATATACGCCCAGCCCTAGTCAAGTCCTCTCTACTCGACCGGTGTCAGTACCGTCTATTGGTGCAGTCAACTTTGTGTTGCAGCACATGGTATGAAGGTGTGTAAGACCCCACTCGTGGGCCATTTTGTTTTTCAGCTAAGTGTAAAGGTCTGTCCATTTTTCTTTTAGTCCTGGTCAGTATTCTGTTTCTCTGTGAGGAAGGCGTGCCTCTAAGTTCAGAGGCCGTTTCCTAAAGTTCAGTTCAAGGCTGACAACTCATGCCTACACTCCTCTCTCCCTCTTGCAAGATGTCTCTTTCTCCTCAAAGTCAACTTAATTCTCCATTAGTCTGTGTCGTTGGGAAGCCGTAGCATGGCCCCGCCTGAACAGACCCTCTGTTTTTAGTCTATTCTTCTTCGACAGGTATTTTCCCAGTCTCCTGTCTGTCTGTCTTTCGTCTGAGTTTATCTCCATTTACATCTGCCAGGGAGCAGTTTTTATTACGGTGGGTGTGACTCTTACGATGGCCTCAGATCATGGGGGATGGAGTTGAAAATCAATACTTCATTTGTCTGTGTTATGAAAGTTCTTCTGAGAGGGAGTTGGGTGTTTTCCTGTCCAACATCATGGGATGTTGAACACGGAAACCTTTTATTAGACACACCACATGACCTCGGTCGTGTCTCCTGAGGGACAGATTTCACACTTTTCCTTTGAGCTGGTGTGACTGCTTCCTTTTGTTTATCCATCTTAGTGAACACTCTGTCAGCAATATCTCGGAAGAGCAGGAAGACAAGTCAGTTGTCTGTCTGATTCCATCTGCCTATAATTATTCCTGGTTGACCAGAAACAACAGTCCCTTCCCTGATTCCTGAAAGGTTTATGACTCATGATATATGAGGGTTGGGCAAAAAGGGGTCTTTGGGGGTGAACATGGAGAGAGATCACCCCGTCTCATGACAATCACACTATGGGAATGTGTTCCCATGACCCCTACAGTTACAACACCCCTCCCTACTCAAACTACTCCCAGACAGTTCCAGAACAATTCTTGCTTGAGAAATTGCTCTTTGCTGTGAAGCTATTTTTTTTTTTTTTTATGGCTGATTTTGGCTGAAATAAGAAATGCGATGAAAATGTGAGATTTGTGTCTTGGAGGGGTGCATGTCGTCGCACGTGGGATGCATTCAAATGTTCACTCTATTTAATTTTTTTATTTTAACTTCACCTGTATTTAACCAGGTAGGCCAGTTGAGAACAAGTTCTCATTTACAACTGCGACCTGGCCAAGATAAAGCAAAGCAGTGCGACAAAAACAACAGTTACACATGGGATAAACAAAGGTACAGTCAATAACACAATAGAAAAAAGTCTGTGTGTGCAAATGTAGTAAGATTAGGGAGGTAATAAATAGGCCATAGTGGCGAAATAATTACAATTTAGCATTAATCCTGGAGTGATAGATGTGCAAGTAGAGATAAAAATAGATAATTTGGGGAATGTTGGGTGGGCTATTTACAGATGAGCTGTGTACAGGTGCAATGATCGGTAAGCTACTCTGACAGCTGACGCTTAAAGTTAGTGAGGGAGATATGTCCCCAGCTTCAGTGATTTTTGCAATTCGTTCCAGTCATTGGCAGCAGAGAACTGGAAGGAAAGACGGCCAAAGGAGGAGTTGGCTTTGGGGGTGACCAGTGAAACATACCTGCTGGAGCGCGTGCTAAGGGTGGGTGTTGCTATGGTGACCAGTGAGCTGAGATAAGGCAGGACTTTACCTAGCAAATAGTTATAGATGACCTGGAGTCAGCAGGTTTGGCGACGAATATGACGCGAGGGCCAGCCAACGAGAGCATACAGGTCGCAGTGGTGGGTAGTATATGGGGATTTGGAGACAAAACGGATGGAACTGTGATTGACTACATCTAATTTGCTAAGTAGAGTGTTGGAGGCTATTTTGTAAATGACATCGCCGAAGTCAAGGATCGGTAGGATAGTCAGTTTTACGAGGGTCTATATACAGATTACACACAAAATATTATGTCAAAGTGGAAGAAAATGTTGGTAACTTAATTTTAAGGGGTCCTTATTACAGTGTAATTACTGTAATACACTAAGTATTGTAATAGACTGTAGTAATATGTAACTGGTGGTAATTCCAGTCTAAGTACAGGGGTGTAACAACAAATGCCTGTTACCATGCTGGTGGACAAGTTTCCAATAGCATCCCAAAGCACTGTATTTCAGCCTGCACAAACCACGTGATCAGTGTTTAGCCAATTGAAAACTGACCACCTCATTGCCACAACTCGGTAATAAAGATCTGGAGTCTGATGCCCAGGCCCAATGGCAAAAACGGGTTAACAAATGGTTCACATAAAAAAAAACATACTTGTTGAATCATTTAATGGTGCATTTGACAATGGGTCAATTATTTTAACCCCTTTTTTTATTACATTAATAAACAGTTATGGTTGAAATTGTGTCATTCATGCTTGCCAAATTGTAAGCCTATTAAGCTTGGCTGAATAATGGTGTCACACCCTGGCCTTAGTTATCTTTGTTTTCTTAGGTCAGGGTGTGACATGGGGGATGTATGTGTTTTGTATTGTCTAGGGGTTTTTGTATGTTTATGGGGCAGTGTTCAGTCTAGGTGTATGTATGTCTATGGTTGCCTAGATTGGTTCTCAATTAGAGACAGCTGTCTATAGTTGTCTCTGATTGGGAACCATATTTAGGCATCCATATTCATTAGGTAGTTTGTGGGTGATTGTCTATGTGTAATGTTTAGTGTCAGCACTATTTGTTATATAGCTTCACGTTCGTTTTTTGTTTTGTATAGTTTGTCAAGTGGTCTTCGTTTATTAAATATGTATTCATTTCACGCTGCGCCTTGGTCCTCCTCTCTTCAATGTTACGACGAACGTGACAAATGGTTTATAAATACACTTAATGGTCAACACAAACTCTTATTCCATTATGTAACCTTGCAAGGGTTTCAATGTTGAGGAACAGTCTCACTTTTGGATGGGATGCATTGGTGCAATTTATTTACCCGCGACACGCTCTAAATAACGACGACCTCGAACGTGCCCGTATGTGTTGACACTGATGTCATGCAACAGTGCTCAAAAAAGGAGGTTGAGAACAAGGTCAGTGTTCAAAATCCAGACATGAAAGATCGTTGCAAAAGAAACAATGTCAGAAACATCAACACAGGAGAGAACGTAAGTTTGTGCTTAACAAGTCACATAAAAAAAAACAGACATTGAATATCCCTTTGAGCACGGTGAAGTTATAAATCATACTTGATGGTGTATCAATTGTCATGTCTGACCACGAGAATCCAAATAGGTCAGATCAGGTTTGCAATGAATAACTTCAATCAGACCCCCTCTCGGCCATAGAGGGGGAAGGAAAGAACTAGTGGGGATTAACAACTCACGTCCTGTTGTAAATCAAGGGAGAAGATCCAGGCCTGTGCTCTCCAAATTCAACAAAGGAATGTGCTTTGTCTCAACAGACCCTTTTTCCCCGCTGAAACTCTAACACGTTCAAAAGCGAATACTGGAACAATATTTCTAACGTAGAACGTGTGGAATGGTCAGAGGCGATCTATAGAACACTAATGATGTCATTAATGTTAGAAAGGAAATACTGTAACTTGGAAAGTACACCCACTACATAGATTAAGTTTCCATGCAATGGGTTGTGCATGTAATATGAAAAGTTGTGTGTTTTTGTTAAGAGGGATTTGATTTGAGAAGTTAAGAGAATTCCCCCCCCCATAACTTTGCACAGTGAGTAATCACCGCCCCGAAGTGAGGTCAGGGAGCGTGCCAGCCTGCCGGAATCGCCCCTTTCGAGCAAAAGGTATAAACGATGGGTTACGAATTAACACAGTAGACCAGAAAAGTGTGAACCTGTGGCTGCGAGTTTGAAATGGTTTGAACATTGAATCTCAACACAAGGTGGATACTATAAACTCCTCTCGGACAATCACTGGTACAGCTGATTAGCTGTTGTAAGTAAAGTATATTCGAAAGCGAATTTAAGTAGGACCATCCTGTTACTCTGCTCAAACCATCGTAGTATGTTACTCTCATTACCCCACTGGGGAACCATCAATACGGCTGGCTAGCCCATCTTCAAAGAAGCATCTTCAAGAGCGAATGGAAGGAAAATCAGCCTGTAGTTCTATTCAGGACTGCACGACAAATTACTGGATACCGGACAACTACGAAGAAGAACAACAGGAGAAGTTGTTGGAACCATTTCATACAAGCTGAGCCTTACAAGCGTGCCGCGAAAGGGCCCAACCCCCTTTCCAAGGCTGCCACGTTCACGAGAGATCCCCGGCATTTCACGTCAATACATTCATGATTTCTTGTTCAAAGCAGGCGGAGGTTAGTGTGCAAAGTATATGATTACTGTATGTGAGAGTCATTTCTGAATGTGGCAATGTTCAGTGTGTCTGTCCCTCTCTCTCTTCTTTAACAAGCATCCATGTTGTCATTCAGCTAGGGACCTGTTTTCAGTGCATTAATTCTCCAGTCAACTGGTCTACACTGTGTGTTTATCCTATGTTCCCATTCTAATTAGCTAGTAAATAAAACATTTTACCAATTTGTGTAGTACTGAAACATAAGGCTCCATTTTTTTCAGATGCAAGGAGTTTACGACTTCACAATGATGATACGATGTTATGATTATCAAGTTGACTGTTTATAGACGTGATAGGTAAATACCTTTTTGAGTTTAATTCGGGGGATGGTAACTCGAGATCCGCTCTCGTGGTGCCCCAGATCATGAGTTAATTGTTATGATTAATTTAAAATCAGGTAACAATTAAAGAGTGTTATCTAATTAACTGTCTTTAGATTAATGTTAGTCACGACACAATACACCCAGTCACTACAAATATACAGGCGTACTTCCTAACTCTGTTGCCAGAGAGGAAGGAAAACACTCATGGATTTCATCATGAAGCCAATGGTGACTTTAAAACAGTTACAGAGTTTAATGGCTGTGATAGGAGAAAACTGAGGATGGATCAACAACATTGTAGTTACTCCACAATACTAACCCAATTGACAGAGTGAAAAGAAGGAAGCCTGTACAGAATACAAATATTACAAAACATGCATCATGTTTGCAACAAGGCAATAAAGTAATACTGCAAAACATTTGGCTTTGCAATTAACTTTTTGTCCTGAAAACAAAGGTTTATGTTTGGGGCAAATCCAATCCAACATTACTGAGTACCACTCTCCATATTTGCAAGCATAGTAGTGGCTGCATCATGTTATGGGTGTGCTTGTAATTTTTAAGGACAGAGGTTTTTCAGGATGGAAAAAAAAGACGGAATGGAGCTAAGCACAGGCAAAATCCTAGAGGAAACCTGGTTGTCTGCTTTCCACCAGACACTGGGAAATTCATTCACTGTTCAGCAGGACAATAACCTAAAACACAAGGCCAAATCTACACTGGAGTTGCTTACCAAGAAGACCGTTGGCCGACAGTCGCCGAGTTACAGATTTGACTTAACTACAGTACTTAAATCTATGGCAAGACCTGAAAATGATTGTCTAGCAATAATCAACAACCAATTTGACAGAGCTTGAAGAATTTTGAAGAGTAATGAGCAAATAAATGTTGCACAATCCAGGTGTGGAAAGCGCTTAGAGACTTACCAAGAAAGCCTCACAGCTGTAATCACTGCCAAAGATTGACTCAGAGGTGTGAATACTTATGTAAATGAAATATTTCTGTATTTCATTTTCAATAAATTAGCAATTTCTAAATACATTTTCACCTTCTCATTATGGGGTATTGTGTGTAGATGCGTGAATTATTTTTTTTATATATTTTGAATTCAGACTTTAACAAAATGTGGAAGAAATCAAAGGGTATGAATACTTTCTGAAGGCACAGTATATGCCAAACTATAGAAATCATGATGATGATAAGTTGGGGTAATGTAGAGTGTCTATGCTAAATTGTCATACATTCTACCACAGATTCCCACAAGGTCTCAGACTCCAGGATGGGAAAATGCTTACAAGAAAGAATCAAATGAAGTCCGAGAAGAGACAGAGTTGTCGATTTCCATTGTTACTTGTAATGTTAAAGGGAAGAAAAAGACAATCCCATTTTTCTACATTAGTTAGCGATCTACGCTACTCCCCATACTAAAGGCTACAGATTTGAGTCACCAGTAAAAGTTTGTATTATGTTATTGAGTAGGCTTAAATCTTTGTTTAATCTAACAATAAAAATCCTTATTTTGTAAGAAATGTAAGTTATTTTTTACATGTTGCTATAAAGTTGACCAAAGTAGAAACTCATATTTTGGCTGTAGGTATCTTCACTTGGTAATGAGTAATATGTCATTATATAGTAATTGCTCATAGGCATAGCCACGGGAAGTAGGGGTGCTGAGGGTGCTGCTGCACTCCTGAAAAAACATCTTTACATTTTATTAGAAAATATTTTCTCACAAGTTGTGCACTGAGCCTTTACTCTTCCTCTGATAGCAGACTGATATAGCGTCTGTAGTGCATGCAAAAATCTTCCCGCGGCTATGGTCATACGTAAATCTAAAGTTACACTTCACTTTAAATAGCTAAATCCTGTGTAACAACTGGCGACAACATTGTACTTATGCAGATATGTACTCTGTGGTGTATTACTGTGGTTATTTTCTCACTTGGATGGTGTTTTCAGAAGCTGACAATTAGTCAGAATGGGTAATGTGCATTGTAGGTACACAATAATTACAAGTAAGTACACCTCAAGATGCACAGGGTTTAGCTAGTTAAATGAAGTGTAACACCAAGTAATTACATTGTACTTATCCTCACTCGGATGACAAGGAGGTTCAGGTTGTCATAATGAGTAATGTACACATGAATTATGTGTACAGTTCATTTGGAAAGTATTCAGACCCCTTGACTTTTTCCGCATTTTGTTTCGTTACAGCCTTATTCTAAAAATATATAATTAATTGAGGATAATCTACACACAATAACCCATAATGACAAAGCAAAAAGAGGTTAAGAAATGTTTGCAAATGTATTACAAAAAAAGTATTCAGACAGTTTACTCAGTACTTTGTTGAAGCACCTTTGGCCACGATTACAGCATTGAGTCTTCTTGGGTATGACGCTACAAGCGTGGCACACCTGTATTTGGGGAGTTTCTCCCATTCTTCTCTGCAGATCCTCTCTAGCTCTGTCAGGTTGAATGGGGAGCATTGCTGCACGGCGATTTTCAGGTCTCTCCAGAGATGGTCGATTGGGTTCAAGTCCGGGCTCTGGCTGGGCCACTAAAGGACATTCAGAGACTTGTCCTGAAGCCACTCCTGCATTGTCTTGGCTGTGTGCCTAGGTTTGTAGTCCTGTTCGGAAGGTGAACCTTTGCCCCAGTCTGAGTTCCTGAGTGCTCTGGAGCAGGTTTTCCGCAAGGATCTTTCTGTTCATTTTTCCCTCTCCTGACCAGTCTCCCAGTCCCTGCCGCTTAAAAACATCCCCACGGCATGATGCTGCAACCACCATGCTTCACCGTAGGGATGGTGCCAAGTTTCCTCCAGACGTGACGCTTGCCATTCAGGCCAAAGAGTTCAATTTTGATTTCATCAGACCAGAGAATCTTGTTTCTCATGGTCTGAGAGTCTTTGGGTGCCTTTTGGCAAACTCCAAGTGGGTTGTCATGTGCCTTTTTACTGAGGAGTGGCTTCCGTCTGGCCACTCTAACATAAAGGCCTGATTGGTAGAGTGCTGCAGAGATGGGCATCCTTCTGGAAGGTTTTCCCATCTCCACAGAGGAGCTCTGTCAGTGTGACCATAAGGTTCTTGGTCAACTCCCTGACCAAGGCCCTTCTTCCCGATTGCTCACTTTGGCCATGCGGCCAGCTCTAGCAAGAGTCTTGGTGGTTCCAAACTTCTTCCATTTAAGAATGATGGAGGCCACGGAGTTCTTGGGGACCTTCTATGCTAAATCATTTTTTTGTCACCCTTCCCCATATCTGTGCCTCGACACAATCCTCTCTCAGAGCTCTACATACAATTCCTTCGACCTCATGGCTTGGTTTTTGCTCTGACATGCACTGTCAACTGTGGGACCTTTATATAGACGGGGGTGTGCCTTTCCAAATCATGTCCAATGAATTGAATTTACCACAGGTGGACTCCAAGTTGTAGTAACATCAAGGATGATCAATGGAAACAGGATGCACCTGAGCTCAATTTCGAGTTTCATAGCAAAGGGTCTGTATACTTATGTAAATACGGTATGATTTCACTTTGTCATTATGGGGTATTGTATGTAGATTGCTGAGGATTTAACAAAATAATATATTTTAGAATATGGCTGTAACGTAACAAAGTGGGAAAAGTCAAGGGGTCTGAATACTTTCCGAAGGCACTAGGTAGGTAGGTAGGTAGGTAGGTATTATTATTAGTAGTAGTAGTAGTAATAATTATTTTAACCTCAAAGTTATGGAATTTAGAATTGAATTGGAATTAAACTGTTTGGACTTTTTAAATTGTGATTGAATTGGAAAAACATTGAAACTTTTGAATTTAAATTAAATATTTTTACATTTCCCAGTTAATGGAACACAATTTACTATAGGATTTGTTTTTAATCATTTCAACCTGTATTCCTATTTCCAGTATCGCTTGGCTGTCTGAACAGTGCATTGGTCAGCCTGAAAGCCTGAGGGAATTGAATATGTGGAATTGTTGGTGATAATATTGAATTGGGAACTGAAATCTTGGAATTCAATTTCAGAGGAATTTAATTCTCTAATACAAAAGACTGACCTGGAATTTAAATGGTATTTACAGGGAGAGAATTGAATTAGAATTTAATTTGTGGAATTGACCCCAACCCAGGAAACTACAATGCTGTTGATCCACCCTCAGTTCTCCTATCACAGCAATTAAACTCTAACTGTTTTAACATCGCCATTGGCCTCATGGTGAAATCCCTGAGCAGTTTGCTTCCTCTCCGGCAACTCCGTTAGACAGGATGCCTGTATCGTTGTAGTGACTGGGTGTATTGATACACCATCCAAAGTGTAATTAATAACTTCACCATGCTCAAAGGGATATTCAATGTCTGTTTTATTTTTACCCATCTACCAATGGGTGCCCTTCTTTAAGAGGCATTTGAAAACCTCCCTGGTCTTTGTGGTTGAATCTGTGGTTGAAATTCACTGCTCAACTTAGGGACCTTACAATTATTTGTATGTGTGGGGTATATTGATGATGAATTGATGATCACGTTAAACACATTGCACAGTCAGTCCATGCAATTTATCTGACTTGTTAAGAGCATTTTTGCTCCTGAACTTATTTAGGCTTACCACAAATTGGTGAATACTTGACTCAAGACATTTCAGCTTTTCATTTTTAATTAATTTGTACATTTATGTGTAGGCCAGTGACACAATCTCGAATTAATGAATTACAATTTAGGCTGTAACAAAACAAAATGTGGAAAAAGTCTAGGGGCGTGAATACTTTCTGAAGGCACTGTGTTTTAACAGCTTGGATTTAAAGGTACAATGCAGCCCTTTTTGTCTCAAATTCAATTAAGTACCTTATTGTAATTATTTTTTATTAATGGTCAAAAATTACTTCGTATCAAAGGGCAATATCTTAAGCGAGAATTGTGCTAGGACTGTCTTGGAGTGGTCTAAGTGGGGAGGGGGAAAAAATGTAATTAGCTGTTATTGGCAGAGGTTTGGAACTTTCTTATTGGTCTATTAACTAATTTACTGCATGGTGATATCACCATGGAAGGCGAAAACTCCATGCCAAAGACAGGCTGAAATTACAAGTAATCTTTTCAAACAGCTTTTACAATAAAGAGCATTATCAACATTTTTGAGTGCACTCTGCCTTTAATGGTGAAAGCACCACCTTTGGCAGCTAATACAGCTGTGAATAAGATTCTACCAACTTTGCATAACTCGGAGTAACATATACCCATTGTTTGTTTTTTCAAAATTGATCAAGCTCAGTACATTTGGTTGGGAATCATTCATAGACAGCAATATTCAAACCTTATCACTGATTTCCAAGCAGATCTAAAGGCCCAGGTTGGTCAAAATTCAGCTTTGCCTGTGTTTTATATAATTTTGTACAACAGCTGATAAAACTAGCACTGCAAAAGTGTGACATCAGTGTTATTTCCTGATAGTTGCTCGTTGAAAATACAATCTACACAGAATCTTGTAAATCAGCAGGTTTACATGGGCGGGAGTTTCAGCTTTCCGTGGTGACATCACCATGCAGTAAATTGGTTAATAGACCTATATCAAAGAGTTCCAAACCTCTCTGCCAATAACAGCTAGTTTTCAGTTTTCCCTTCCCCACTCAGACCACTTTCAGTAAGCCCTAGCAAAATCTTGCTTGAGGAAGTTTTTCTAAAAAGCTATTTTTGCCCATTTTTCATGGAAATCTATTGCAGTAAGGTATACTAATTGTTAACCAGAAATGATTTGCTGTTGATATAAAAACTGCTGCATTTGGGCCTTTAAGTCACTGAGACTGGACCATTCAGGCTCAGTCAACTTGGAAAGCCATTCTGGTGTGTCTTTGGCATTAACATTTGGGCTTCCGAGTGGCGCAGCGGTCTAAGGCACTGCATCACAGTGCTAGAGGCGTCACTACAGACCCTGGTTCTATTCCAGGCTGTATCACATCTGGCCCTGATTGGGAGTCCCATAGGGCGGTGCATAATTGTCCCAGCGTCGTCCGGGGTAGGCTGTCATTGTAAATAAGAATTTGTTCTTAACTGACTTGCCTAGTTACATAAAAAAACATTTGTGTAATTGCCCCACTGAAAATGTTTACTTTATCCCAGGGTTAGGTTTTCAGAAGACCTAATGTTTTACCTGGGCTTTGCTCCTTTTGATATTTATTTTGATCCTGACAAACTCCCCAATTCCTACCTGTGACAAGCATACCAATAACAGGATGCTGCCACCACAATACGTGAAAATACAGGGTCAACAACATTGCATTCACTCCACATTTACTGGCCTGTATGAAAAGGTGAAAAGAAAGAAGCCTGCGTTAAATAATCCACTCCAAAGCATCCATTATGTTTGCAATAGAGCCCCACAGTGGAGGTGTCATAATACCCATAAAACCTAGCGGTCAAACAGGGAAATGTTTCCAGTTCATTTTTCCCAAAGGGATTTTAGAAACACTAAGGCTTTTAGAAAGACATAAGGGCTATGTTTTGTGTAGGCTTACCCTTGCGTGACGTTTTGATAACCATGTAAATCTCTCTCGGACAAGGTGACTTATCAATATATTTGGCTCTATTTCCTCTGTTTCAAAAATCCTAATTCGCATCAAAGTAGACGTCAAATCCCTGCAAGCTCCTGCACGTTATCTCTAGCTGACACCTTTGCTAACGGGTACCGTTAATTTATAATGTGCACAAGACAGTTCACAGAATTGTCCATTACATTTTTTTGGTCAGTTTATTCATAGTTAATCCAGTTTCTTACATTTGCCTTGATTCGGCAGTCTCGTCCAGATCATGGCATTTGTAGTTCTTTATGGCAGCCATTTTTGCAGCTAATTAGCATTTCATTTTTGGGGGGAGTAAATACAGACTAATATATTAATAAAAGTCACCTTGTCCTAGAGATTTACCCGGTTATCAAAACATCATGCCAGGGCAAGCCTAAACAAAACAGAGACCTTACTTTAAGTGTTTCTAAAATCCTCAAATGGGAAAAATGAATGGTGGATAAACGATTGGAACCATTTCCCTGTTTGACCAATGGGTTTTATGGGTATTATGACTCATATTGTGGTACTCCAAGGGGTTAAGAAGGCTACTTCAAGACAACATGGTAAAGAAATTTACTTTCTGGTCTTCAATTAGAAACTACAGGTTTGATTCAAATCGAATAGGCCTACAACACAACACAGAGTGAAACCCTCTGTATTTTCAAGTATCAACAAGGTTCTATATCTTTGGTCAACGCTTTGTGTTAATGCACCAATTCACAAAGACAGGAACCGTATCAGGTGGTCTCTCTGGCATTTCATGGCCATGCTCCATCTACCCAATAGCAATTTACACCTCTGTGCCCATTGTCTTAAAATGCAAAGGTTAGAAACCAAAATGTTCTAGCTAGGTGAACAGAGGGGATGGTTGTTTAGCAACAACACCTACTGGTGCACAACTATGGGGCAAAATATCCCCAATGTTTATTGTAAACAAATACATTTGCACAATGGGCACTTGTCTCAAATACATCATTACAGTTATTGGTTAGCTAACTAGCCATTTTAAACCATATAGCATTGACATGAAATCAGTCAAAACACCTCAAGACATGTTATCAAGAACAAGATTAAATGAGCCACTAACATTCCCCACATGGCAGTTTCTTGTCATTCTTGCTAACAATCTGGCCATCTAGAATTCTTCTTCTTCGATTAGGTTTAACGGCGGTTGGCATCCAATAAATGTTGCATTACCGCCACCTACTAGACTGAAGTATAACTCCCTTGTACTTTGCTTAATTAAAAAAATAAAAAAACACTACACACACAAAAAATAATAAATACTATACTCCACTATTTAAATCTATTTAGTCCTACTTCAGGCCAACAGCCTGAAAGGATGGGACACCACCACTTAAAACACCCTGTAACTCTTCTGATGTCAAGTCTTGCACACTCAAATACCTTTCTGCAACCTCTATTTTCTGCAACTAAATGCCAAAAAATCAATCTTACTGAAACATATCACTTGTTGGTTTATCCCTCTGTACTGGTACAGATCTACTACTCACACCACTCCTCTCAGGATCCCTCCCCCCTTGACCCTCGCACTGAGATGCAGTGCCTTAGACCGCTGCTCCACTCGGGAGCTATCGGGAGCTACCACGAAGCTTTCCTTTTTCAAACAAGCGCGCTCTCTTTCTCCCGGATTCATCGATTTCCTGGAGCGTGACGTCCCGGCCATCTAGAATCACAACAACAAACTGACTACTGCCCCATGGGAGCGCTTACATCGTTAGTCGACGCTTTACCGGACACAGACTAGCCTACAGACTTTACTTTAACACAAAGTTTGCTCAAAATAATATCCTCTTACATAGGCTTCATTTTTTTTACTAGATTTTACGGGACGCGATGGAAGAAGAGGTAAGTTTGGCATGCCTGTTTCACCATTGCCCCTTTGCTTTGGTTAATGTCTGCTACAACTTTGAGGCAGGAGACACACTTCACGTGAAGCGCTTGTAGGATTTTGAGCGCGATAAAGGCTACTCGTGCTTTTTAAAATAAAATGCGTTCATGCTCATTAATCTATACATTTATCTACACAGCCTCATGGCAGGACATCGGTGAATAAATACCAACCGACGGAGTTGAAAGTCAAAGAAGAAGACCATGGCGATTTCAGTTATCAAAGTAAGAGTGGTGGCTGGGGAGTATTACTGGATAAGTGTTGTGGTACAAAAAAATCCTCTACCTTTTTTCCTAATTTACTTTAGTTTATTCTGATGTGGAAGATGAATTATGGGACTGGTTAATTGCATTTTGATTACATAGAGAAAACAAATCCGTGAATATTGACATAATAAGTGGACCACCCGCTGAAAGTGACACACACACACTATTGCAGGGGTAGGCAATCCTGTTCCTGGAATGCCACAGGTACTGCTGGATTTTGTTCCAACTAGGCCCTGACCAGGGGTGCGTTCAGTTCGCTTGAATGTTTGCTACGTTGCGGAACGTTTTCTACTGAACGACACGTTTTCCCAAAACGTTCTTGAACAGACTTTGAGAAACGTTTGCTCCGTTCAGTGGTTGTGGCTTGAAACAACGAGTGACGTATTTAAAGGGCAGGGGTGCATTTTGAACTCGCAACCCAGCCCTTCCCTGTTTTTCAACTGGTCGTTCAGTACAGCATGGCTTCTGTTCAGTTGAACATTCTATTACGTTTTTATGTACTGAACGCAGCCCTGACCAACTGAGCTAAAATGAACACACCTGGTCTTCCAGGTCAGTTAAATCAAAAACATGAAGTGCCTGCAGCACTCCAGGACCAGGGTTGCCTACGCCTGCACTATCTTCTTTCCCTCCCGTTGAAGTGTACATGTCCTCCGAGAAGGGAATTCGAGAGCTACAGTACAAGGTTCAATCTGCAAAAAGATGATTCTGAGATAATTGGCTCTAAATTTCCGAACCTTCATTGGTTTGAATGGTGTCAGCAACTTATATCTTGTATTCTTTTGAACTTAACATGAATTAGGGGTCTTAAGAGTACTATATAGGTAGAGAACATTGAACAGAACAAGGCTAAATCATTAACAAAATATTTGATTAATTAATGTCACTAATCAGTAAGGAACTCCCCACACCTGGTGGTCTAGGGCTTAATTGAAAATAAAAATCTAAGAACCTGCAGACTCTAGGCCCTCCATGGAATGAGTTTGAGACCCCTGCCTTAGTCTCTCCCATTCAAGCATAACTTGCCTTTAAGATTCGTGACCCGATTCAGGAAACTAGGCATATGTCGCAAGTCACGACTTCACAGGAGAGCCGTTTGAACTTAAAATGTATACGAAATGCATTCTCGAACATGTGAACTTTCATGTGCCTTAATATCAAACTTGTATGCCATCTGTAAATACAAATAAAATCGTTAAATTACAAGCTTAGTTGGTTTAGCCACAGAAAAAGTGAGCAACCTTCCTGCTAGCCATGATTGGCTGAGATAATGAGTGAGCTGGACATGCCGAGAGATGAGTTTGGATTGGTCTGCCATATAGCACGTATCTGTTTATTGGAGCTGGTCAGTATGTCTAGGTAATCGTGTCGAACACTGCTTTTTGAAAATGTATCTCGTAAAACTGCATAAATCTAATGTCAAGTTAAAGTTTACTGTTAGCCAGTTAACTTTAGCTGGAGAATGATGGCTAAGGAGATGGAGATAATACCAGTCTGGATACATTGTCAAACTAAGAGCAACCATGTATGGCATCAGACAGGAGATGCGTCCAACCATGTATACTGATAAGATAGTCTAGCTAGCTACATTTTCAGATATTACACGTTTCTAATTTTGACATAAAGTGGTTTCATTTCAAGTGTACTGTTAGCTAACTAACGTTAGCTGGCTGGGTTGCTAGCTAACGTTATGTGTATGATCTTATTCTTCTTATCTCAGACACATTTGCTTGACTAGTTATAGCCATAGAACCTGGTTGGTTAGCTACCTGCAGATTCATGCAGGGTAGTAATGTAATGAGTTGTGATTATGGTCCATTGTTTAGCTAGCTAGCTACGTGTCTTAACAAAAGACTCCACTCTAATTTTGACAAAGTATTTTCATTTCAAGTTAGTGTACTGTTAGCTAGCTAGCTAACGTTAGCTGGCTGGCTCGCTAACTAACGTTACGTTATGCATTGGATTCATTGTTTACCTAGTTAGCTATCTAGCTGCATTTCTTAACAAAAGAAGCCCGTCTTAGTGTGCCAGAGCGCAGAATAACTGATTAATTTTTGAATGTTCAACACCCATTGAATAGTTGAATATGTCCGGTGTCAGTAAACGTCAGCAACAAAGTGTAATTCATTGTTGCCAGCAGCACAGTTAGTTACCAATGCTCTAGATAACATGAAAACAGCCTAACCAGCTCTGCTAGGGTGAGTAAAATGGCCACCGCCCCCACCTACCATATATTGATGGTAGGTGGGGGCGGGAATACTGCACGGCCAATGCAGAAGTTGTATTGACCATGCAGCGCCTTTTACCCTGTAAGGTCCAGAGTAATGCTGGTTTTCTGTTCTACCAGATAATTAATTGTTCCCACCTGTTGTCCCAGGTCTAAATCAGTCCCCTACACTAACTTAAACCTAGGAATAAGGAGTCTAGAGCCCTGATTTGGATTGGTCACATGACAATTTATAATGTGGAGATTTACTAAGCTCTAGATGTCTAACTCAAGATCTTGTTTGTTTTTGTCAGGGCCAGGAGGGAGCCCAAACTCACACTCCGACAGTGGGAAGACTTCCTCGGAGTCAGGGGAATCAGACAGAGAGCTGCCCAAATCAGACAGACCGTATAACTGCTCTCTGTGCGGAAAGGGATTTGCTAGGTCAGACATCTTAACCATACACAAGAGAGTTCACACTTCAGAGAGGGTGCAGCGTCCCACCAAAGAGAAACTCTATCCCTGCTCTCAGTGCGGAAAGCGGTTCTCTCAATTGGGAAACCTCAAATCGCATGAGAGCGCTGTGCATGCAGGAAAGAAGCCTTTCAACTGTCCTGAATGCGGAAAGGGGTTCTCACATTTTGGCAACATGCAAAAACACCAGCGGGTGCACACCGGAGAGAAACCATACAAGTGCCCTGATTGTGGGACAGGTTTTTCCAGATCACATCACCTTAAAACACATCAGCAAATTCATAAAGGGGAGAAGCCTCACTTATGCACTGAATGTGGGAAGGGTTTTGCTAGGGCAGACTCTTTAACGGCACATCAGCGAGTGCACAGGCTAGACAACAAACCTTACGGCTGTTCTGACTGTGGCAAAGCCTTCTCTTCATTCGGAAACTTAACACAGCATCAGAGAATTCACACCGGAGAGAAACCATATCAGTGCGCTCAGTGTGAGAGAAGCTTTGCTTTTTCAACAGATTTGAAAAATCATCAGAGGAGACACACTGGAATGAAACCATACTATTGCTCAGACTGTGGGAGAAGTTTCACAACGGCATCTTCCCTAAAATCACATCAGAAAATACACAAATGATAAAAGTCATGGTCTCCGTGTGGTAGAAGTCTCTCTCTACATTGTCAAACACTAGCGAAATACTTAGCTGTCAAAATGCTGCCGATGGGGAAACCTTGAGGAGGCTCACATTTTTCTTAGGAATACTAGAGGCACAATATTCTCATATGGTTTAATCCTTTGTTTAAAAACAGCATGGAAATTTTTGCCATCTTCAATGTTTTGTTTTTAATACAGTGATTTTGGTTAATTGGATGGTTATTTTTACACTGAAACTACCTGAATTGTTTATATCCAGAAATCTCTTCATGTTTGAATGTGTTTTACTAGATAGCTCGTTGTGTGTGAATTTTATTCTATATATGTTGATAATGACAAGCAAAAAAAACATGACTATAGGGAACAAGAATCTCCTGCAAATTATGTTAACTTTTTGTTGTATAACCTGCATTTGTCATCAGAGGGTCAGGACACATTCCATTGCAATCACAAAACATATGCAATGTCATAAGTTATATTGACAATAAACTTTAGTTGCAAACTCATTTGAAGCGTTTATGCTTTAATTTAGTCCTCTGACTGTAGTTCAGTTGGTAGAGATTCGAGCGTCTGCTAAATGACATACTGACTGGCTGCATCACTGCTTGGTATGGCAATAGCACCCCCCTCGATCGCCTGGCGCTACAAAGGGTTGTGCGGACAGCTAAGTACGTCACTGGGGCTGAGCTCCCTGCCATCTAGGACCTTTATCAGGCTGTTGACTTGACACCTCATGCAGTTTTAGTGTTCTGATTACAGAGTTCTGATCATGGAATTCCGAACACCATGTGTCTACACCTACACAGTCGCCACATAAAAAAAAAAAACTGGGATACTCTGAAATATATACGAGGTTAAATCATGACATCAGTGATCTTCAAGTCGGAAAGTTGGAATTCTAGAAAGAGGCCAGAGTTCCCGAGTTGGAATTCCAAGTTTGATGACTGTTCAAATCGATTTCTCCCAGTCAGAGCTCGGGTGGCTGGTCTCAGATGATCCCGCAGGCGAAGAAGCCGGATGTGGAGGGCCTGGGCTGGTGTGGTTTCACGTGGTCTGCGGTTGAGGCCGGTTGTACGTACTACCAAATTCTCTAAAATGACGTTGGAGGCGGCTTAATGTAAATAAATTAACATTCAATTTTCTGGCAACAGCTCTGGTGGATGTTCCTGCAGTCAGCCTGCCAATTGCATGCTCCCTCAACTTTTTATTTATTTTTAGTATGTAGAACAGCTTTAATATTGCAGATTGTGGCTTCGATCAGCGCAATTGTCTGCATTATTTCCAATCCCCCTTATATATTTTTTGTAAATATATATAGTACCAGTCAAAAGTTTGGCCACCCCTACTAATTTTTAGGGGTTTTCTTTATTTTTACTGTTTTCTACATTGTAGAATAATAGTGAAGACATCCAAACTATGACATAACGCATATAGAAACATGTGGTAACCAAAAAAGTGTTTAACAAATCAAAATATATTTGAGATTCTTCATAGTAGCCACCCTTTGCCTTGATGACAGCTTTGCATACTCTTGGCATTCTCTCAACCAGCTTCATGAGGTACTCATCTGGAATGAATTCAATTAACAGCTATGCATTGTTAGAAGTTAATTTGTGGAATTTCTTAATGCGTTTGAGCCAATCAGTTGTCAGATGACCTGGCCTCCACAATCACCTGACCTCAAACCAATTGAGATGGTTTGGAATGAGTTGGACCGCAGAGTGAAGGAAAAGCAGCCAACAAGTGCTCAGCATGTCGGAACTCCTTAAAGAATGTGGGAAAAGCATTGCAGGTGAAGCTGATTGAGAGAATGCCAGGAGTGTGAAAAGCTGTCAAGGCAAAGGGGGGCTCCTTTGAAGAATATAAAATGGATTTGGATTTGTTTAACACTATTATTCTACAATTTAGAAAATAGTAAAAATAAAGAAAATCCCTTGAATGAGTAGGTGTGTCCAAAATGTTGCCTGGTACTGTAAAAAACAAGTCACTAGGTGTAGGCAAGGCCATAAGCAAATAGGTAAACTGGTATTATGACTAAAGAGTTCTCTAGTTTTTTTTCTCCCCAAATAGACTGGTATTTTCCTTTCCACGGTAGCAAGAGCTTATCTATTTTTGCCAACTTTCTATTCAAATGTATTGTAATGAGAATTTTCTTTCGGGATATGAATACTGAGTAGGCCTATGTCCACTTCACCGTCAGAATATTTTATTGGTAAACTACACGGAAATGTAGAAGTTTTTTTGTGATCCAATACGTAATTTGGTTGTAATAATAAATAGATATACCGATAGTGGACAACTTTGTTTTACTCCTCTTGACAGTTTAAAACTTTCTGAGAAGTAGCCATGATTTACTATTTTACACCTAGGGTTACAATACATACAGTTGCAGTCAGAAGTTTACATACACCTTAGCCAAATACATTTAAACTCAGTTTTTCACAATTCCTAGCATTTAATCCTTGTAAAAAAATCCCTTTTTTAGGTCAGTTAGGATCACCACTTTATTTTAAGAATGTGAAATGTCAGAATAATAGTAGAGTGATTATTTTCAGCTTTTATTTCTTTCATCACATTCCCAGTGGGTCAGAAGTTTACATACACTCAATTAGTATTTGCTAGCATTGCCTTTAAATTGTTTAACTTGGGTCAAACATTTCGGGTAGCCTTCCACAAGCTTCCCACAATAAGTTGGGTGAATTTTGGCCCATTCCTCCTGACAGAGCTGGTGTAACTGAGTCAGGTTTGTAGGCCTCCTTGCTCGCACACGCTTTTTCAGTTCTGCCAACACATTTTCTATGGGATTGAGGTCAGGGCTTTGTGATGGCCACTCCAATACCTTGACTTTGTTGTCCTTAAGCCATTTTGCCACAACTTTGGAAGTATGCTTGGAGTCATTGTCCATTTGGAAGACCCATTTGCGACCAAGCTTTAACTTCCTGACTGATGTCTTGAGATGTTGCTTCAATATATCTGCATACTTTTCCTTTCCTCATGATGCCATCTAGTTTGTGAAGTGCACCAGTCCCTCCTGCAGCAAAGCACCCCCACAACATGATGCTGCCACCCCCGTGCTTCACGGTTGGGATGGTGGTGTTCGGCTTGCAAGCCTCCCCCTTTTTCCTCCAAACATAACGATGGTCATTATGGCCAACAGTTCTATTTGTGTTTCATCAGACCAGAGGACATTTCTCCAAAAAGTACAATCTTTGTCCCCATGTGCAGTTGTAAACCGTAGTCTGGCTTTTTTATGGCAGTTTTGGAGCAGTGGCTTCCTTGCTGAGCAGCCTTTCAGGTTATGTCGGTATAGGACTCGTTTTACTGTGAATATAGATACTTTTGTACCCGTTTCGTCCAACATCTTCACATGGTAATTTGCTGTTGTTCTGGTATTGATTTGAACTTTTCGCACCAAAGTACGTTTATCTCTAGGAGACAGAACACGTCTCCTTCCTGAGCGGTATGACGGCTACGTGGTCCCATGGTGTTTATACTTGCGTACTATTGTTTGTACAGATGAACGTGGTACCTTCAGGCGTTTGGAAATTGCTCCCAAGGATGAACCAGAATTGTGGAGGTCTACAATTTTTTTTCTGAGGTCTTGGCTGATTTCTTTTGATTTTCCCATGATGTCAAGCAAAGAGGCACTGAGTTTGAAGGTAGGCCTTGAAATACAGTCGTGGCCAAAAGTTTTGAATGACACAAATATACATTTTCACAAAATCTGCTGCCTCAGTTTGTATGATGGCAATTTGCATATACAGTAATCCCTCGTTTATCGCGGGGGTTACGTTCCGAAAATGACCCGCGATAAGTGAAATCCGCGAAATAGAAAACTTTTTTTTTTTTTACAATTAGCAACTATTACATGTATACAAATACAGTGACTCACGTGTAGGCCGTTTCACTGCTCTTCAGACTGGGCCGCTGCATCCTGACTGCGCTCTGCAGTGTTCTCTTCTTCTGAAGCCCGCGGTGCAGGTGTGTTTGTTCGGGAGAAGAACATAGTGATAGGCAGCTGTTGTCGCTCTTTTTTCTTCTTTGCAAAAAGATCCTTGTACACCGACATGCCACCATCGATTACGTTGGAGAACTGTAATGAACGGCTCATCAAAGGGTCCCATTCCTCAGCTACTCGCTTAAGTTCAGTGGCCATTCGCACCATGGTTGCTAAGCGACCAAGCGTTAGTCCTTCCTTCCTTCCTGGCCAACTTAATGTAAATTTGCCAAGCTGTTTTATGTACGTACACATAACTGCACGAGACGACAAAATGATAGCACAATTCGTAGCATGTTTTGATACAAGAAGCGGGAGTGAGTTTTTAGCGAATCAGAATGCAGAGCACAATGCACAAAAAAAAAAAAAAAAATGCATTATGAAAATCCGCGAAATAGCGAATCCGCGATAAGTGAACCGCGAAGTGGCGAGGGATCACTGTACTCCAGAATGTTATGAAGAGTGATCAGATGAATTGCAATTACATGTTAGGTGGATGGATTATCTTGGCAAAGGAGAGATGCACACTAACAGGGATGTAATCAAATTTGTGCACAACATTTGAGAGAAACTTTTTGTGCATATTGGAAATTAATGGGATCTTTTATTTCTGCTGATGAAACATGGGACTAACACTTTACGTTTATAGTTTTGTTCAGCAAATGTTTAAGAATGTTCAAACTAGTTTTCATTTGGAAGGTAAATAAAGTGTTTTTATCAAAGCAATCACTTTTGCATGTGTAACAGTTTAACTTTAGTCCGTTCCCTCGCCCCGACCCGGGCGCGAACCAGGGACCCTCTGCACACATCAACAACAGTCACCTACGAAGCATCGTTACCCATCGCTCCACAAAAGCCGCGGCCCTTGCAGAGCAAGGGGAACCACTACTTCAAGGTCTCAGAGCAAGTGACCAGGGACCCTCTGCACACATCAACAACAGTCACCCACGAAGCATCGTTACCCATCGCTCCACAAAAGCCACGGCCCTTGCAGAGCAAGGGGAACCACCACTTCAAAGTCTCAGAGCAAGTGACGTCCCCGATTTGAAAGGCTATTAGCGCGCACCACCGCTAACTAGCTAGCCATTTAACATCCGTTACACATGTTAAAACATAAATTCTACTCATTACTCCACGTGCTTAACCTATGTCACTTTTGTTTTCAGAACAGAGCACCGGGCTCACGAGGCAGCCCAGTTCCAAAACTAATGCAATCAACGCCAACACTTTGACTCGGGCCAGGTCTTAGCCATTAATAGAATCCCCTCTATGCTAGGTGTAGCTAACAGTGTTCAGCCAATTAGGTGACCCTTAACAAAGAGTCATGCCCTGGCCCATTTGTACAATGTGCAGTGTTTGGCTGAACGCCATATGCAACCTCCTGGCACTAGCACTAGCATGATGGTGGTAACTGTTTTATTAAGATTGTCGGCATAATTTAAAAAAATAAAAGGTTTTGCTCTCCTTCAAAGTTGGTGAAATATAAAACTGATGCTATTGCAGTCTGAATAGAACATGTTTAATGTACCTGCTGGCTCAAGGGCTGAATGAATCTGCTAGCCGACGTAGCCTACAATGTGCGTCCAGATGATAATGGACCCGTCAAACGACAGGTAAATAGCGACCACTAGCGGCTGTCCAGGCTGTGTTGTTTGGTCCTCCCTTTAGGATTTGTAAAAGCTGGTTATTAGGCTACAGATCTTATAAAATAAACTGAAAACATATCAGCTAACCACGATATGGCAATCAGAAGCCGACTATGCAGTTGATGATGTGGCGCACAACCAGGTTGACGCAATGCAACGTCTTCAATCCACCAAACTACTGGATGTTTAATTCTGTATCGATCAGCCGTGTAAAATGGCGGCGGAAGAAATGGCAGCAGTTTTATGGGTGCCTAACCAATTGTGCAAAATAAAATTGCGTTATTTGTAACTTATTTTGTACATAGTGTTTCTGCCACTGTATTTTACTGCAAAAAAAAGCTTCTGGATATCAGGACAGCGATCACTCACCTAGGATTAGACTAAAACATTTTTCTTCAACAAGCAGGAAGCACAGGATATAATGTGAACACCCGACAAGGCCGACATCCCCGTTATTGGCAAGAGAAAGAGCCGCAGGTACAGAGGACACAGAGTGGGGTGCCTCATAAGAATCCGGAGAAGGCGAGAGGGAAAGCTGCCATTACCGTCAATATTACTCGCCAATTTACAGTCATTGGACAATAAATTAAATGAGGTACGATCACGAATATCCTACCAATGTGACATAAAAAACTGTAACATCTTATGTTTCACGGAATCGTGGCTGAATGATGACATGAATATTCAGCTAGCAGGATATACGCTGCACTGGCTACATAGAACAGCACACTCCGGTAAGACGAGGGGGGGCGGTCTGTGCATATTTGTAAACAGCTTGAGCACGAAATCTAAAGAAGTCTCTAGATTTTAGAGTATAGTAAGTAGAGAGTATCTTATGATAAACTGCAGAGCACACTATTTGCCAAGAGAGTTTATCTATACTTTTCATGGCTGTTTATTTACCACCACAGATGGACGCTGGCACTAAGACCACACTCAGTCAACTGTAATAAGGAAATAAGAAAACAGGAAACTGCTCAACCAGAGGCGGCGCTCCTAGTGGCTGGAGACTTCAATGCAGGGAATCTTAAAACAGTTTTACCTCATTTCTATCAACATGTTAAATGCGCAACCAGAGGTAAAACAAAATCTAGATCACCTGTACTCCACACACAGAGACGCGTACAAAGCTCTCCCTCACCCTCCATTTGGTAAATCTGACCACAATTCTATCCTCCTGATTCCTGCTTACAAGCAAAAATTAAAGCAGGAAACACCAGTGACTCAGTCTATAAAAAAGTGGTCAGATGAAGCAGATGCTAAGCTATAGGACTGTTTTGCTAGCACAGACTGGAATATGTTCCGGGATTCTTCCGATTGCATTGAGGAGTACACCACAAGTCACTGGCTTTATCAAAAATTGCATCGAGAACATCGTCCCCACAGTGACTGTACGTACACACCCCAACCGGAAGCCATGGATTACAGGCAACATTCGCACTGAGCTAAAGGGTAGAGCTGCCACTTTCAAGGTGCGAGACTCTAACCCGGAAGTTTATAAAAAATCCTGCTATGCCCTCCGACAAACCACCTAACGGGCAAAGCACCAATACAGGGCTAAGATTGAATCGTACTACACCGGCTCTGACGCTCGTCTTATGTGGCAGGGCTTGCAAACTATTACAGACTATAAAGGGAAGCACAGCCACGAGCTGCCCAGTGACACAAGCTCGTCTGGTAGGCTAAATCCCTTTTATGCTCGATTCGAGGCAAGCAACACTGAGGCATGCATGAGAGCATCAGCTGTTCCGGACGACTGTGTGATCACGCTCTCCGTAGCCGATGTGAGTAAGACTTTTTTAAACAGGTCACATTCACAAGGCCGCGGGGCCAGACGGATTACCAGGACGTGTGCGCCGGGCATGTGTTGACCAACTGGCAGGTGTATTCACTGACATTTTCAGCATGTCACTGTCTGAGTCTGTAATACCAACATATTTCAAGCAGACCACCATAGTCCCTGTGCCCAAGAACACTAAGGCTACCTGCCTAAATGACTACAAACCTGTAGCACTCATGTCCATAGCCATGAAGTGCTTTGAAAGGCTGGTAATGGCTCACAACACCATTATCCCAGAAACCCTAGACCCACTCCAATTTGCATACCACCCAAACAGATCCACAGATGATGCAATCTCTATTGCACTACACACTGCCCTTTCCCACCTGGACAAAAGGAACACCTACGTGAGAATGCTATTCATTGACTACAGCTCAGCGTTCAACACCATAGTACCCTCAATGCTCATCACTAAGCTAAGGATCCTGGGACTAAACACCTCCCTCTGCAATTGGATACTGGACTTCCTGATGGGCCGCGCCCAGGTGGTGAGGGTAGGTAGCAACACATCTGCCACGCTGATCCTCAACACTGGAGCCCCTCAGGGGTGCGTGCTCAGTCCCCTCCTGTACTCCCTCTTCACCCACGACTGCATGGCCAGGTATGACTCCAACACCATTATTAAGTTTGCAGACGACACAACAGTGGTAGGCCTGATCACCGACAATGACAAGACAGCATATAGGGAGGAGGTCGGAGACCTGGCCAGGTGGTGCCAGAATAACAACATATCCCTCAACGTAACCAATACTAAGGAGATGATTGTGGACTACAGGAAAAGGAGGACCGAGCACGCCCCCATTCTCATCGACGGGGCTGTAGTGGAGCAGGTTGAGAACTTCAAGTTCCTTGTGTCCACATCACCAACAAACTAACATGGTCCAAACACACCAACACAGTCGTGAAGAGGGGACGACAAAGCCTATTCCCCCTCAGGAAACTAAACAGATTTGTCATGGGTCCTCAGATCTTCAAAAGTTTCTACAGCTGCAACATCGAGAGCATCCTGACTGGTTGCATCACTGCCTGGTATGGCAACTGCTCGGCCTCCGACCGCAAGGCACTACAGAGGGTAGTGTGTATGGTGTCAGAGGAAGGCCCTAAAAATTGTCAAAGACCCCACCCACCCCAGTCAAAGACTGTTCTCTCTACTACCGTATGGCAAGCGGTACTGGAGTGCCAAGTCTAGGACTAAAAGGCTTCTCAACAGCTTTTACCCCCAAGCCATAAGACTCCTGAACATGTAATCAAATGGCTACCCGGACTATTTGTATTGTGCCCCCCCCCCCCCCCCTCGTTTACACTGCTGCTACTCTCTGTTTATCATATATGCATAGCCACTAACTATACATTCATGTACATACTACCTCAATTAGCCCGACTAACCAGTGCCTGTATATAGCCCAGTGCCTGTATATAGCCTCGCTACTGTTATAGCCTCGCCACTGTATATAGCCTCGCTACTGTTATTATTTACTGTCTTTTTACTGTTTTTTATTTCCTTACTTATCTATTGTTCACCTAATAACAATTTTTTTACTTAAAAATTGCACTGATGGTTAGTAAGCATTTCACTGTAAGGTGAAACGTAACAAATGAACTTTGATTTGATCTGCTATCTTTGTACAATGGATAAAGGCCATGATTTCTCATCTGCAGCAGAAATAAGGACTGAGACAGGTGAGATGGGTGCGTATAAAGCTTCTCAGAGCGGTAGTGCTGATCTAGGCTCAGGTTCTACCTTTGTTCAATATGACTTAAGGTCAAACTGATCCTAGATCTGCACTCCTACTCGTAGATGCTTTGTGATTACGGGCCTGGTGCAACTTATAAATGTTGAACTGAAGTTTGGACACTGATCTGTTTTAAAGGAAACATTATAGTCTATGATGGTGGGAATCGCAACATGACTGGGTTTGAGGTTCATTACAAAGTGCATTGCTGAGATGCCAAGCAGGTTTTACAGGTGGTCGGCCTACTGTGCATTTCCTGTCTGTGATTGTATTCTTTCTATCTCCAGAGTGGTGCAGCGGTATAAGGCACTGCATCTCAGTGCTAGAGGTGTCACTACAGACCCTGGTTCGATTGCAGGCTGTATCACAACCAGCCATGATTGGGAGTCCCATAGGGCGGCGCACAATTGGCCCAGCGTCGTCCAGGTTAGGGTTTGTCCGGGGTAGTCCGTCATTGTAAATAAGAATTTGTTCTTTGACTGACTTGCCTGGTTAAATGACACTCCTGTGTGATGCAATAAAATAGGTAGCCTACAAGTTAAAAAAAATAATGGTATAATATAAATTATATAATAAAATGGAACCAGATTTATTCTATCAATAGCAGAAATGTTGATTTAAGTTCGTATTTCACAAATAGCACCAACATATCAATAGTGACCTCTGTCGGCTGATTATGAAATGGAAATGAATAGCTAGATATTTTCGCTGACTACATTACCCAGATGTCCCCAAATCCATTAATCAACCAATGAATGTTGTCCATGTGCAACCGGTAGCTGGCTAGGTCAAATGGGCATGTCTCTATCGAAAGAATAATAACAATATTGGACAGTGGTACAACAACGTAGTTAGCCATTGGGAATAGCCAGTTACAGACGAGATTTAAACTTAACTCACGTTACCTTGCTACAGCATTTGCACAAGGTAAAGTAACTATTGTCACTCTTCATGTTGTTATTTCTACGCACGAACGCAGTAGCTAGCTTGCTCGGTATTAGTCAGCTAACGTTAGAGACATACTTCAATGATAGCTATGGGTTGTGTGTCATGGTAGTAAATTCAATGTGTAGTCTTCTGACAATATTCCGGGGTGTACGTCGTTGCCAAGTAAAACTCCACTCTAATGGCAACTAGCTAGCTACTTCACAACGCGGAGTTGAGGATGACTTGTTGGCTCTCCGGAGTGTTGCAAATGTCTTGATCATAACCAACTAACGTGAACGTAGCTAGCTAGTTCACGTTAGCTACTTGGCTATCCAGCTAGCTGCAAGTAACAGAAACTAACTAACAAAAACAAGTAAAGTTAAGTAGCAAAGCTAACTAAACACATTTCCTCGAATGTTCCTATTTCATTAGCGAAGGTCAATGTGTCTTATAGTTAACTTAGCTAGCTATAGTAATAAGAAATCATTCGTCTTCATCTGTTTGTTTAGTCGTTATTGATTTACCAGACGTAGCTACCTACGGTTTACTCCTTGGTAAAAGGCCAGGGTGACAGCTTTCCCTTAAATAGGTCGTTATCAATAAAACGCCTCACACTATCTCTCAATATTGGCCACAATTAATTGGATATTTGAGTGATATAAAAGTGAACTATACCTGACAGGTATGAGTGGTTTAGGTTAATTTCCCATCCTTTATTTAAAAAATACATTAGGTCTACTTACCAATATGTTTAACCAATTGTGCGAAGTTTCTACCAGTAGATATAATTGCAAAGTAGAAACTACTTTGCAATTTCTACCGATAGAAACTTTTCACAGTTGGTTGAACATATTGAAGTAGACCTAAAGTACTTTTTTCCTCCAACGTAACTTTAAGCCTACCCAGCTTAGTTACCCAACATGATCACCTTTTCATTGTTTTTAAGTGTTTAATCAAGATTGCAGCTGACAGACATGATAGGATATGTGTCAAATTTTCTAGCAGCATATAAGGGATAGCTTGTTATATAGACGTTATCTTTCAGGGGATAAATTAGATGGCTATATTTGCTCGCCATCTATAGTGCTCAAGACAGTAGTCCGATTTACAACTTTACCAGGAGGAGGATTTACCCATGTAAAGCTCTTTCCAAAAGCTTAATCTCTGAAGCAAGCTAAATGACACATGTTTGCTTAGCTAGCTAGGTACAGTACATGCCAATAGGTAAGGGTAGCCTATCCAATCTGAAAATAGATGATCAATTGATGTTTACTGATCATGAAAAGCATGCAGTTTCTTGCTGTATAACGCTGATGATATAGTTAAATGTGTAATAATAGGAAATGTGTAGTTCTGACTATGCTCTTCAAGAGGTGATGATATTAAAGCCAAATAGATGTTGTTTAGCAAACCCTTGAAAACGGCATGTAGTTGTCAACTCTTCATTGACCTGTCAAGGGCTTTCTATACTGTTGATCACTCCCTGCTAATTCAGAGGCTTTTCTCAATTGGCCTCGACCAGGCTGCATGTAACTGGTTTAAAAATTACTTGACAGATAGAACTCAATGTGTATCTACTGATGGTGTTAAATCAGGTTTCCTGAATATTACGAAAGGTGTCCCACAGGGGTCGATTCTAAGTATATGTTGTATATGTTCTCAAGAGTGCATAAAAATAACTCTGATTTAAGTATATGTACTTTGAAAGGTGTCCATATTAGTACCAACATATACTTTGAAAGGTGTCCAGCCCTGCTTACAGATATCTGGATAGATAAAAAAATAACTCCTTGATAAAATAAAGGTTAAATAAATACAAATTTCAGCGGCGCTGGGGGTCTCCTTGCTCCCCAGCAGCCAAATCGAAAGCTCTGCACGGTTTTGTGACTTTTTATTGATAACGACCTTTAGCTTAGGTAACCTATACCTATTAATTAGTTTTCTCAATGTTTTTTGTAATGGTGTGACCCTGCCTTTTGCTCTACCCCAGACATTGTGCCAAGCGTGTGTCCCTGCTCCTGTGACACATCTGGCCAACATGTCCATGTTCAGCACGGGCATCCTGGTGCTCACCTCTCCCCTCCACACCCTCCCCCTGCGCATTGCCCCTGTACTCAGCTCGGCTGCCCAGGTGGTGGAGCGCACCCTCTACGTCCATCTCCATCCAGGCCTGAACCTGGGTGTTGGCGGGGGCCAGCCCAGGCCCGTCTTCATCCCGCCCGTGGTGGATCTGTCCAGCCTTATCACCGGGCTCTACAGCAATGCTGCCAATGTGTGCGGCCACCTGGACGTACGAGTGCTCCTCACCAACGTCCGCGCCCAGCCCAACAATGCCTCCAGCCCAGAGACAGGTGGGACAGGGGTAGCATGTAACCCCTTCCCTTCCCCACAGCCCCTCTCCCACTCCCCTGAGGTGGTGCTAACAGACTTCGCCCTGCAGGACCCAGGCCAGTCCCCGCTGGTGGCCCAGTGTCTGCAGAGGTACACGGGCTACTGTTACGTCTGCACGCCCGGCTTGGCCTCGGTGCTGCTCCACCCGCAGCTGCAGAAGCTGGAGGAAGAGGTAGAGAAGGAGGGCCAAAAGGACGACTGGGATAGTAGGTCGGAGCGCATGGAGACTTACAGTGAGGTGGTTGTAGGGGGAACGTTCGACCGCCTCCACGGGGCGCACAAGACGCTGCTGAACATCTCTTGCCTCTTGGCGAACAAGCGGTTCCTTATCGGGGTGTGTGACCAAGAACTTCTAAAAAGTAAGTGGAATGATGAGAAAGAACAATGGTGCTGTGTAACCAAGTTTCTTTGGGCATTATTAGGTCTCCTTGTCTTCTATCCATACACAAGGTATTGTGTTCCTTACCCCATAATGGGCTATATAATCTGATCTGGATTGGCATTTTTAAAAGGACTTTGGAATTCACTGTGCTCCAGGGTTTTTTTTCTGGATCAAAAAGGGTTTCAGGTGGTGGGCAGGGTGCGCAGACCGTCGGTGGTGCAACATTTGAGGTCCCCCATCTTGACAATGTAGAGACATTTTTGAATATTTAAGGCAATTTCCTGTTATTCAAATTCTTGGAGCTGAGAGAAAATAGTGCCGTTTTAAAGTTAATTTCCTATGCATTTTGCCATGGCTAATTCTGTGTTTTGCTCAAACATAATAACAAAATCAATACTGCTAAATTCATTGTTTTTTGGTATTTTAAATTCTCCCCGGTTGTCTAGTTTTTATTTTGGGGATTGTTCATTCTCATAGATGATATTATTGAAAAACATAGAGATCCATTATCTTTTCTAAATATTTTATCTGTTTTTAGTCATTTTAAGTTAACACTGAAAGCGTTTTCCCATCACAAATGTATAAAGTTTTTTTTATTATATATATTTTTTTACACTGTTTGGATTTAGGAGACCCGAAAAAAATGCTTAGGCGGCCTGCCCAAGGATTACAATGGCAGAAAATTCCCTGCACTCAACCTTGACATTGAAGAGTGTGGATTTACGGATACGTTTGCACAATAGCGGAATAAAACGTTTGATGTCCCATAACCTGCCATTTTCCTTGCCTCTTATTCTTTGTTCTCTTCTTCCTCTTTCTCCACCTTCTTTTTTTTTCTCCACCCTCTTTTTCTTATCTTTCTCTGCCTGTCCTCAGAGAAGGTGCTCAAGGAGCTAATCGAACCATATGCCCTGCGGGTGCAGCGGCTCCATGAGTTCCTGCAGGACGTCAAGCCCTCGCTGCAGTACGAGATCGTGCCCCTTTCGGACCCCTTTGGACCCTCCGTTATTGATCCCCAGCTGCAATGCATTGTGGTTAGCGAGGAGACCCGCAGGGGAGGCGAGGCTGTGAACAAGAAGCGCCTCGAAAACGTAAGTGCGTTGGGTTTAAATGGTCTTCTCTTGCCAAACTGCGCATGTGCAGGCTGTCAAATTAAAAGCACTCCTTCGATATAATTTAAAACATTTTAGTTTGTCACTTTCACAGGTTGGAGTAATAACAACTAAAGATATTTGAACTAAAGATATTGGTTCACATCCAGGTTGTGACTTTAGATTTCGAGACAATTAACAAACTACTAAGGAAGAATTCTTCACTTCTCTCATTGACTTCTCAAACCCCAAATTCAGGCCTGGTCTGTTTCGTAGGCGTTCCCGGAAGTCTCGTGATGTTGCGTGTCTGGGTTTAGAAACATACAGTGAGTGGGCCTCTTGATACAGCACAGGCTGAGGGATGGCTGGCTATGTATTGTTTGTGTTACGTCTGGCTGAACATAGCCTATATATTGTCTTTGTTTTGTCTGGTGTCTTGTCATCAACTGTCTGCCCTATTAGGGTCTTCCAGGACTGGTACTGCACGAGATCCAGCTGCTGAAGGATGCCCACCACACTGAGATGGAGGAGGAGAAGATCAGCTCCTCCAGCCTCCGCTCACGCCTCCTGGGGACCCTCCTCACAGACCCAAAAGTACACACATTACCCCTCTTCCCTTCCAGCCTGCTCATGGGTGTCACACATAGCATACTAATTTCTACTTATTATTTGAGACAGAAAGAGATTTTGTGTACCCCTAAGTAGTTTCAGTCGCTGACACCGGCAAAAGATGGGGGCTAATTTCAGTATTTTTGATCTCTATGCAAATAACAGGGACTGTGTCCCAAATGGCATCTTATTCCCCAAGTGGCACCTTATTCCCCATTTCAGGGCTACCCAACTGGCGGGATGAATTTCACCCTCAGGTGGTTTTATTTGGCCCCCCAATTTTCATTTTTGGACATAAAAGACCAGGAAATCAGCCTCTAAGTGATTTTAATTTTGGAAGTCTGTTCCCATGTATTTCCATGCATAATAGAGAGACATGTCATCGTGGACAAATGTAAGCAAGATTTGAAATTATTGTTTTAGTCAAATATCTGTTTGTGCTGCTTGCGGTCTATTTTCAGTTTAATAATTATCTGTAATCATGTTCCAGCCCCCCGATCATCCACTCAAGAAAAAAATCGACCAGCGGCTTAATTTAGTTGGTGTCAGACATTGTCAGACATTTAGTGTGATTATTTACCACTTACACACAAGCCCCCATATGACTGCCAATGCATTTTGATGCCCCGTTCACCTTTACCCCTCTTGCCTATCCCCTGTGAAGCAGAACAAGTCCCATCTCCCCCTGGTGCCCTATGTGATTGGCCTGACCGGGAGCAGTGGCAGCGGGAAGAGCTCCATTGCCCAGCAGTTGGAGGCCATGGGTGCGGTCCGCATCGACAGCGACCAGCTGGGCCACGAGACCTACCAGCCGGGGGAAGTTGCCTACAACAGGGTGCTGGAGGAGTTTGGATCAGGTGCGGGTGGGTCTTCCGTCCACATAGCTGACAGAAGCTGTCATCATATTCTGTATAGTGGAGAATTGATTTAACAGATATGATGTAAGGCTTTAACCAAAGCATCTGTTTCAATGAATGACTCTTATCATTTGCAGATCTTATTAACGAGGACAAAACTATCAACAGACGCGCACTAGGCAGGAAAGTTTTTGGAAACAAGGTAATGTTTGTGTATGGCATGTGTGAAATACAGCCCAATAATATTTGAGAACATAATATTTTATATTTTATACAAATGGCAAGGGATGTAAAAAATAAAAAAAATAAAAAGGGTTTATTTAGTTGTATTTAGCATTTTCTTTTCAAATATCAATGGAATGGACTATATCAGCAGAGATATAGTGCCTTCAGAAATTATTCACACCCCTTGACGTGTCAAAGCTTAACTTTGTGTCACTTGCCAAGACCACCCCATTATGTCAAAGTGAAATTATGTTTTTATACATTTTTATAAATTAATTAAAGATGAAAAGCTGAAATGTCTTGAGTCAATAAGTATTCCACCGCTTTATGGCAAGCCTAAATAAGTTCAGGAGCAAACATTTGCTTAACAGGTCACAAAAGTTGCATGGACTCACACTCTGTGCAATAAGTGTTTAACATGATTTTTGACTGACTACCTAATCTCTGTAAGGTCCCTCAGTCAAGCAGTGAATTTCAAACACTGATTCAACCACAAAAAACTAAAACAGTTAGATTAATGGCTATGATAGGAGAAAATTTAGGATGTTTAATTACATTCTAGTTAGTACACAATACTAGCCTAAATGACCGAGTGAAAAGAAGGAAGTCTGTACAGAATACAAATATTCCAAAACATTCATCCTGTTTGAAATAAGGCACTAAAGTAAAACTGCAAAAAATGTTGCAAAGAAATGAACTGGGGCAAATCCAACACATAACTGAGTACTATATTTTCAGGCTTGGTGGTGGCTGCATCGTGTTATGGGTATGCTTGTCATCGGCAAGAACTAGGGAGTTTTTTTTATGATTAAAAAGAAATGGAATAGGCCTCCCGAGTGGTGCAGGGGTCTAAGGCACCGCAGTGCCAGTGCTAGCTGTGCCACTAGAGATTCTGGGTTTGAGTCCAGGCTCTGTCGCAGCTGGCCGCGACCCGGGAGACACATTTTGCCCAGCGTCGTCCGGGCTAGGGGAGGGTTTGGCCGGCAGGCATGTCCTTGTCCCATCGCGCACTAGTGACTCTTGTGGCGGGCCGGGTGCAGTACATGCTGACGCGGTCGCCAGGTGCACAGTGTTTCCTCCGACACATTGGTGCGGCTGGCGTCCGGGTTAAGTGGGCATTGTGTCAAGAAGCAGTGTGGCTTGGTTGGGTTGTGTTTCGAAGGAAGCACGGCTCTCGACCTTCGCCTCTCCCGAGTTCGTACAGGAGTTGCAGCGTTGAGACAAGACTAACTACCAATTTGATACCACGAAATTGGGGAGAGAACTGGGTAAAGGAAAAAGAAATGGAATGAAGCTAAGCACAGGCAAAATTCTAGAGGAAAACCTGGTTGTCTGCTTTTCAACAGACACTGGGAGACATTCACCTTTCAGCAGGACAATATCCTAAACCACAAGGCCAAATATACACTGGAGTTGCTTACCAAGATGATATTGAATGTTCCTGAGTGGCCTAGTTAGTTTTGAATTAAATGGCAACACTTGAAAATGTCTCTCTAGCAATGATCAACAACCAACTTGACAGAGCTTGAAGAATTTAAAAGAATAATGTGCAAATATTGTCCCCAAATAAATTTCTCAACCAAAATAATGTTGTCCATGTCCAACTGCTAGCCATTTAGGTGTCTTTATCGAAAGAATAATAACAATATAGCACAGTGGTACTACAATAATGTAGTTAGCCATTGGGAGTACCCAGCTACAGATGAGATTAGCAAGGTAACGTCAGTTAAGTGACAGTATTTGTACAAGGTAAAGTAGCTAGCTATTGTCACTCTTCGTGTTTGTTATTTCCACTCACGAACGCTAGTGTCCGTGCTAGCTAGCTTACAGCAACCTACCTTGCTAGTTAGCTAGCTTGCTCGGTGCCCAGTTGTTTTGTCAGCTAGGGAAAAACTTCAATGATAGCTATGGTTTGTGTATGTTATGGTAGTCATTTCAATGTGTAGTCTTCTGACTACTCCGGGGTGTACGTCGTTAGCCAAGTAAAACTCAACTCCACATCAACGCGGAGTTGACCTGTACTTGTTGGCTATCCGGGGTGTTGCAAATGTTGTGATTTATCATAGCTAACTAGCTAACGTTAGGCCAGACAAAATTGATTCAGTTTAACTTTTACTTGGTACCCATCCCGGATCCGGGAGCACCCCCCACAGTAAAAAAGCTGACTAGCATAGCCTAGCATAGCGTCACAAGTAAACACTAGTATCTAAATATCATTAAATCACAAGTCCAAGACACCAGATGAAAGATACAGATCTTGTGAATCCAGCCATCATTTCTGATTTTTAAAATGTTTTACAGGGAAGACACAATATGTAAATCTATTAGCTAACCACGTTAGCAAAAGACACCACTTTTTTTACTCCACCAGTTTCTTACTCCATCAGTAGCTATCACTAATTCGACTAAATAAAGATATATATAGCCACTAACCAAGAAACAACTTCATAAGATGACAGTCTGATAACATATTTATGGTATAGCATATGTTTTTTTTGAAAAATGTGCATATTTCAGGTATAAATCACAGTTCTACATTGCAGCTGCAATCTGAAATAGCGTTGGAAGCAGCCGGAATAATTACAGAGACCGACGTCAATTACCAAAATACTCATCCTAAAACATTTCTGAAAAATACACAGCATACAGCAATCGAAAGACACAGATCTTGTGAATCCAGACAATATTTCAGATTTTCTAAGTGTTTTACAGCGAAAACACAATATATCGTTATATTAGCATACCACATGAGCTAACATCACCCCAGCATTGAATCAATGCAAAAGGGGCGATAACGTTATCGCCACCAAAATATATTAATTTTTTCACTAACCTTCTCAGAATTCTTCAGATGACAGTCCTATAACATCATATTACACAATGCATATAGAGTTTGTTTGAAAATGTGCATATTTAGCATCACAAATCGTGGTTATGCAATGTAATCTGTCAAAACATGGCATGCATTCTGGCCGGCGCCATCTTGGAAAGGCACCTATGTTTACGATTATTTATCGATTAGATTGACAAAAAAAATACAGGTTGGACAGCTAATGAAAGATGCATTGGTTATTAATGCAACCGCTGATTTAGATTTTTAAAATTAACGTTACAAGACATACATTGTGAGTTACAGCCAGACTAGTGCCGCAAAAAATGGCCGACAACTGCGTTTACATTTTTCCACATAAATACGGAATAAAATCATAAATAACTCTTACTTTTGGACGAGCTTCCATCAGTATCTTGGGCAATGTGTCCTTTGTCCAAAATAATCGTTGCTTTGTTGTAAAACGACCTCTTCAACTTCGGAACTAGCAGCTAACGATAGCTACACGGCACACACATGTCCAAATCCTCAAACGCAATACTAAGGAAATTCCGAAAAATAGCAATATACTCGCATAAACTGATATAAATCGGTTTCAAATAACTTCGTTATGATGTTTCTAACACCTATATCGAATTAAATCACAGACGGATAGATCTTTGGTCAATAACGAGAGCTTTTGAGCATGCCATTCTGAAGTCCTCCCTTGCGTCCTGGCGAGCGTCGAAAAGAAGGGACATCTCACTCCATTGCCTTTTATAAACTCTGAGAAACACGTAGAGACGCCATTCCACTTCTCATTGGTTACTGACATCCAGGGGAAGGCGGGTGCAGTTCATTTCGATCCATAGGGCATACACAGAGCTTAAAACTGATCCGAGATCAGAGACTATTTTTCAGAGCTTCGCATGTCCTGTCATAATTTTCGCTGTAGAAAGAGTTCTGGTTCACCCACAGACATAATTCAAACGGTTTTAGAAACTAGAGATTGTTTTCTATCCAATAGTAATAATAATATGCATATTGTACGAGCAAGAATTGAGTATGAGGCAGTTTAATTTGGAGACGATATTTTCCAAAGTGGAAACAGCACCCCCTGTATTGAGAAAAGGTTAACGGATTTTCCCTCAGAAAAGTGAGGCGAGCGAGGGAGGGGGGGTGAAAATTATTAGGTGGATAAGGAATAACAGTACCACATTGTCCTAGGCTATATGGACATTAACAATTGGCAAAATATTCCAATTGACTGATTTTCAAATGTATTATCATTAATACAGAAATTAACATTAATGAACATTATTCACATAGAATATTGCATTCGATTTATTATACATCCTATCATGTTCAAAAATTATTGAAAGGTTATGAATGTATTATCAGTTTATTAATCTACTTAATTGTATAGCCTAACAAATTCAAGAATGATTAACAATAAATAATTGTAATCAAATGTATAATAATGAGTTCATTACCTGAATGCGTCAACAAAATATTCATACAAATATGATTAGGCCTGTCATAGACTAGAGGTCTTGTAGAAAGAGGGTCAATCAAGTTAGGTCTGCCAAATTAATTTAGCATTGGAAAAAAATACATAAATCCAGCCATAAAGTGTAACCTTTAATCCTTTTTTTTTTTTTTACATGCACAATTAGAAGCATCAAGCTATATAGAGCAAGCGTGACTAATTTCGAGCCCAGTAACTTTGCTCACCGCATCCTCATTCGATTGTCTCTCCTGGCTGTGTGCGTGCCACTGGCGATGTACTTTGCTAAACATGCCAGCTGTTCTCGGCGGCGCATCATCACTTCAAACGCATTCCGTCGTGGTATCGGTTGGCCTTCTACTACTGGTAGTACCGGTAAAATGTAAGTTATGAATCGCAAATCACCATAGAGCTGACACCTCGAATTCATCGATAATTTTGACAAAACTTTGGTTGTCCAAAATACTATCAGCTTGCACTGCGTCTTTGCTGATGAATGCCCTGCTCTCTGGCCAGTCAATTGGTTAAATTGCATTGTTTTGTCTATTCAACGCTTCTAATAGATCTGGAAATGATGCAATAACCATTCATTTAACCGACTATTTGTTTGTATTGAGGGATGTCCCACGTTTAACCTGGACACATAAATAGTAGGACTTTGCGCTGGCTTCAGCCATGACGACATGAGAGAAATGAAACATCTACCGGTGCGATAAGTTCCTTTCCTGAGGATGGCTCACCTCTCACAGTTCTGGGTGACTTTAACCTCCCCACGTCTACCTTTGACTCATTCCTCTCTGCCTCCTTCTTTCCACTCCTCTCCTCTTTTGACCTCACCCTCTCACCTTCCCCCCCTACTCACAAGGCAGGCAATACGCTTGACCTCATCTTTACTAGATGCTGTTCTTCCACTAATCTCATTGCAACTCCCCTCCAAGTCTCCGACCACTACCTTGTATCCTTTTCCCTCTCGCTCTCATCCAACACTTCCCACACTGCCCCTACTCGGATGGTATCGCGCCGTCCCAACCTTCGCTCTCTCTCCCCCGCTACTCTCTCCTCTTCCATCCTATCATCTCTTCCCTCTGCTCAAACCTTCTCCAACCTATCTCCTGATTCTGCCTCCTCAACCCTCCTCTCCTCCCTTTCTGCATCCTTTGACTCTCTATGTCCCCTATCCTCCAGGCCGGCTCGGTCCTCCCCTCCTGCTCCGTGGCTCGACGACTCATTGCGAGCTCACAGAACAGGGCTCCGGGCAGCCGAGCGGAAATGGAGGAAAACTCGCCTCCCTGCGGACCTGGCATCCTTTCACTCCCTCCTCTCTACATTCTCCTCTTCTGTCTCTGCTGCTAAAGCCAATTTCTACCACTCTAAATTCCAAGCATCTGCCTCTAACCCTAGGAAGCTCTTTGCCACCTTCTCCTCCCTCCTGAATCCTCCTCCCCCTCCTCCCCCCTCCTCCCTCTCTGCTGATGACTTCGTCAACCATTTTGAAAAGAAGGTCGACGACATCCGATCCTCGTTTGCTAAGTCAAACGACACCGCTGGTTCTGCTCACACTGCCCTACCCTGTGCTTTGACCTCTTTCTCCCCTCTCTCTCCAGATGAAATCTCGCGTCTTGTGACGGCCGGCCGCCCAACAACCTGCCCGCTTGACCCTATCCCCTCCTCTCTTCTCCAGACCATTTCCGGAGACCTTCTCCCTTACCTCACCTCGCTCATCAACTCATCCTTGACCGCTGGCTACGTCCCTTCCGTCTTCAAGAGAGCGAGAGTTGCACCCCTTCTGAAAAAACCTACACTCGATCCCTCCGATGTCAACAACTACAGACCAGTATCCCTTCTTTCTTTTCTCTCCAAAACTCTTGAACGTGCCGTCCTTGGCCAGCTCTCCTGCTATCTCTCTCAGAATGACCTTCTTGATCCAAATCAGTCAGGTTTCAAGACTAGTCATTCAACTGAGACTGCTCTTCTCTGTGTCACGGAGGCGCTCCGCACTGCTAAAGCTAACTCTCTCTCCTCTGCTCTCATCCTTCTAGACCTATCGGCTGCCTTTGATACTGTGAACCATCAGATCCTCCTCTCCACCCTCTCCGAGCTGGGCATCTCCGGCGCGGCCCACGCTTGGATTGCGTCCTACCTGACAGGTCGCTCCTACCAGGTGGCGTGGCGAGAATCTGTCTCCGCACCACGTGCTCTCACCACTGGTGTCCCCCAGGGCTCTGTTCTAGGCCCTCTCCTATTCTCGCTATACACCAAGTCACTTGGCTCTGTCATATCCTCACATGGTCTCTCCTATCATTGCTATGCAGACGACACACAATTAATCTTCTCCTTTCCCCCCTCTGATAACCAGGTGGTGAATCGCATCTCTGCATGTCTGGCAGACATATCAGTGTGGATGACGGATCACCACCTCAAGCTGAACCTCGGCAAGACGGAGCTGCTCTTCCTCCCGGGGAAGGACTGCCCGTTCCATGATCTCGCCATCACGGTTGACAACTCCATTGTGTCCTCCTCCCAGAGTGCTAAGAACCTTGGCGTGATCCTGGACAACACCCTGTCGTTCTCAACTAACATCAAGGCGGTGACCCGTTCCTGTAGGTTCATGCTCTACAACATTCGCAGAGTACGACCCTGCCTCACGCAGGAAGCGGCGCAGGTCCTAATCCAGGCACTTGTCATCTCCCGTCTGGATTACTGCAACTCGCTGTTGGCTGGGCTCCCTGCCTGTGCCATTAAACCCCTACAACTCATCCAGAACGCCGCAGCCCGTCTGGTGTTCAACTTTCCCAAGTTCTCTCACGTCACCCCGCTCCTCCGCTCTCTCCACTGGCTTCCAGTTGAAGCTCGCATCCGCTACAAGACCATGGTGCTTGCCTACGGAGCTGTGAGGGGAACGGCACCTCCGTACCTTCAGGCTCTGATCAGGCCCTACACCCAAACAAGGGCACTGCGTTCATCCACCTCTGGCCTGCTCGCCTCCCTACCTCTGAGGAAGTACAGTTCCCGCTCAGCCCAGTCAAAACTGTTCGCTGCTCTAGCACCCCAATGGTGGAACAAACTCCCTCACGACGCCAGGTCAGCGGAGTCAATCACCACCTTCCGGAGACACCTGAAACCCCACCTCTTTAAGGAATACCTAGGATAGGATAAAGTAATCCTTCTAACCCCCCCCCCCTTAAAAGAGTTAGATGCACTATTGTAAAGTGGTTGTTCCACTGGATATCATAAGGTGAATGCACCAATTTGTAAGTCGCTCTGGATAAGAGCGTCTGCTAAATGACTTAAATGTAAATGTAAAATGCGAGTTGGCTGCAATTAACTAGCTAACAAATAAACAAAGAAGTAACTTAGGCTTGCTAGCTAAACACATATTTCCTCGAATTGTCCTATTTCTATAACTATAAGACACCTTGATCTTTGCTAACGTCAGCTACCAAATAAGAAACCAAACTCTGTCTTCATCCGTTTTAGTTGTTATTGATTTACCAGATGTAGCTACCTACTGTACCGTTAAGTCCTTTGTAAAGTTCCAGGGGGACAGCTTTCCCTTCAGTAGTTTATCAGTAAAACGTCACAATAAGGTGCAGAGTTATTCGCTTTACCTCCGCTAAAAACATTGACAACTGCCTGCCATTTTCATGGGATTGTAAATAAATGTTAACTATTTGGTTGTACTGTCATAACCTCTTGAAGAGCATAGTCAGAACTTAATATTTCTGATTATTCCATGCAAAACAATTGCGCACAATTTAGCACTGTCATCGGTTAAACAGCAAGTAACTGCTTTCATGATCAGTAAACATCAAGTGATGTAATTTCAGATATGTGAGGGTAGCCTCACAATATCTCTCAGTATTGGTCACCTGGAGATTTGAGTGATGTGAACTACAGTGCATTAGGGAAGTATTCAGACACCTTGACTTTTTCCACATTTTGTTACATTACAGCCTTATTTTAAAATGTATTAAATCGTTTTCCCCCCTCATCAATCTACACACAATACCCCATAATGACAAAGCAAAAACAGGTTTTTATATATTTTTTGTTTTTAAACTTACATTTTACATTTACATAAGTATTCAGACCCTTCGGCAGCAATTACAGCCTTGAGTCTTCTTGGATATGACGCCACAAGCTTGGCACACCTGTGTTTGGGGACTTTCTCCCATTCTCTGCAGATCCTCTCAAGCTCTGCCAGGTTGGATGGGGAGCCTCACTACACCGCTATTTTCAGGTCCCTCCAGAGATGTTTGATTGGGTTCAAGTCCGGGCTCGGCTGGGCCACTAAAGGACATTCAGAGACTTGTCCCGAAGCCACACCTGCATTGTCTTTGCTGTGTACTTATGGTCGTTCTCCTGTTGGAAGGTGAACCTTCATCCCAGTCTGAGTTCCTGAGCGCTCTGGAGCAGGTTTTCGTGAAGGATTTCTCTGTACTTAGCTAGCAAATATATTATTTTAGAATAAGGCTGTAACGTAACAAAATGTTGAAAAAGTCAAGGGGTCTGAATATTTTTCAAATGCACTGCATTTGATCCATTTTGAATTCAGGCTGCAACACACAACATGTGGAAGAAGTCAAGGGGTATGCATACTTTATTTTCTTTCCCGCGATCCTGACTAGTTTCCCAGTCCATGCCTCTGGAAAAACATCCCCACAGCATGATGCTGCCACCACCATGTTTCACCGTAGGGATGGTGCCAGGTTTCCTCCAAATGTGATGCTTGGCATTCAAGCCAAATAGTTTAATCTTGGTTTCATCAGACCATAGAATCTTGTTTCACATGGTCTGAAAGTCTTTTGGGAAACTCCAAGCCGGCTGTCACGTGCCTTTTACTGAGGAGTCGCTTCCGTCTGGCCACTCTACCATAAAGGCCTGATTGGTGGAGTGCTGCAGAGATGGTTGTCCTTCTGGAAGGTTCTCCCATCTTAAGAGGTACACTGGAGCTCTGTCAGAGTGACCATCCGGTTCTTGTTAACCCCCCCAAACTTCTTCCATTTAAGAATGATGGAGGCCACTTTGTTCTTGGGGACCTTCAATGCTGCAGAAATATTTTGGTACCCTTCCCCAGTACCCTCTACTAACAATTCCTTCGACCTCATGGCTTGGTTTTTGCTCTGACACGCACATGCACTTTCAACTGTGGGACCGGTGTGTGCCTTTCCAAATCATGTCCAATCAATAGAATTTACCACAGGTGGACTCCAACCAAGTTGTAGAAACATCTCAAGGATGATCAATGCACCTGAGCTCAATTTCGTAGTCTCATAGTAAAGGATCTGAATACTTATGTAAATAAGGTATTTCTGTGTTTTATGTTTAATAAATTAGCAAACATTAATATAAACCTGTTTTCACTTTAACATCATGGGGTATTGTGTGTAGATTGATTTTTATTTATTTAACTTATTTTAGAATAAGGCTGTAACGTAACAAAATGTTGAAAAAGTCAAGGGGTCTAAATACTTTTCAAATGCACTGTATTTGATCCATTTTGAATTCAGGCTGCAACACACAACATACGGAAGAAGTCAAGGGGTATGCATACTTTCTAAAGGCACTTTGTGGGCTTCTTTCCCAAAACATCGGGCCTGAAAATGTGTTGTCAGTTTGGCTCTGTGACTTAATGGCATAGGCTTCTGTTAATCATTATATCAACTGATATCCTCAAACTATGCTTGTATGCCTTTATGATATGTTATCTGTACTTGTTTTGTCTTGTAACATTTTTTAATATTTTTATTTTATGCACATTAAGGTTACACTTGTGTAATGAAAGTGCTTTACAAATGTAATAAATTAGTATTACTATTGTTGCAGGAGAGGTTGAAAGCCCTCACTGACATTGTGTGGCCGGAGATAGCTCTACTCGTCAAGGAAAGGATCCAACAGGCCCGAGAGGAAGGTATGTTGCTGATTTGATACGTGTCAAAGTTGTGTGTGTCAGTGTTTGTGTGCGTTCACCTGTGTGTACAGACAGTGGGCTTGTGTTCCCCTGTAGCTCAGTTGGTAGAGCATGGCGCTTGCAACGCCAGAATAGTGGGTTCTGAACATAAAATGTATATACGCATGACTAAGTCGCTTTGAATAAAAGTGTCTTCTAAATGGCATGTATTATTAGTATTCTATTATTCCCCCTAGGTAAACAGGTGTGTGTGGTGGACGCGGCTGTGCTGCTGGAGGCCGGCTGGACGGACATCGTGCACGAGGTCTGGGTCGCCGTCATTCCTGAGGAAGAGGTAACCCACATCTGTGCTTTGAACGTCTGAGAATAACCTCATAGATAACTGCGCAAAGGGCACTCTTTCATTTTGATGCCTTACACAACCTGGAATTTAGGCATAGGGTTTCTCTTAACTCCTCAACACAACCTTGTCCTCAATGTCAAAGTGAAAACATACCAGAACATTTTGAATTGAAAATAATAAACAAAATTGTACTTAAACAGTGGTAGTTCAATTCCATGATCATTTTACATTTTAGTCATTTAGCATATGCTCTTATCACAGTAACAGTAAGTAGACCCTTGCATAACATCTAATGCTAAAAGACAAAACTCTGATCCAGACACTTTATTTTTTTTATTATCCACCCCGACGCTCCTAACCCCCAGGCGGTGTCTCGGATCACGGCGAGGGACGGCGTCAGCCAAGAGGATGCTGTGCGGCGGCTGCAGAGCCAGTGGCCCAACACGCAGCAGGTGGAGCAGGCCAACGTGGTGCTCTGCACTCTGTGGGAGCCCGAGATCACCCAGAAACAGGTAAGGAAGGAAGGGATAGGGAGACCAGGTTCTTGTTCATTAGGAACCAAAAGGAAGAAAACGAGGGACTGGTCCATTTTCCCATCGCAAAACATTTTGTTACGCTATTCCCTAATGAACATGACCCAGGGCGAAGCCAGACACACTGATGGGGGAAAATGGCTTGATAAAGCACATTTGAAAAGTCCTGAAACTTTTACCATCCACACATAAAGGCTTCTTGCATTTTTATAGGAACAATCATTTTTATATATCTTAGGCTGCGTCCAGATTCTCCACCCTTCTAAAGTGGGCACGCCACTTGCACACTTCCAATCATGGATTAAAAAGTATTGGATTGGTGTAAACATTGGCTGGAGAGAGTTTCCACTAAAGCTTACCGTATGCCTCCCAGTCAAAACAGTTTGAACAGTTATGACTAAATTCTGTGACTTTTTGGTGTTCGGCATTTATTTATTTTTTTCCCAGCTGTTCGAGCACACAAATGTATTTCTTGAGGCAAGCCCAAGTTCGATACCCTAAGTCTACATCCCTTCGTCGGTGATTGGTCGACAGTAGTGTTTCTTCAATTAAGTGTTAGTTGTCATTCAACAACAGACAACTAGTTTTCATGCACATTTTTTGACCTTAAAAATACTGCACTTAGATGTAAAATTGCGGCTAAGACCTCGGTAGAAAAATTAATGACAAGAGTTCTTGATTTATCTTTAGATTGATTCGGACTATTTTGAGGAAGTGTTACTGTATGTTGTTGCTACGGCGTCTCGAGGGGAAAAACTGTAATTCTGCCGCTCTTTTCTTGTTTTTCAAGCAAATGTCTTTTTAAGGCAGGATGCGAGGCACTGATGCTCGCTTCGCGTAGCCGAGTTCTGCTTGGAGAAAACCGAACCTAGTATGCGGACGCCTTTAGGGGGTGAGTACTCGGACAAAACGAGTATCGTAACGGATGTATTTTTTGTTGTTTTCCATGATTGGGAGAAACAGAGTATTTTTTTTTTAGCTGCCAGCATGCATCGCTCTCATTTCACTCAGTGCAAAGTACTGTGTACTCTTAAGAACTGTTTAGTTCTGCTATCTGTAAAGAAATTGTCTGTCTAGGTTGTTCCTGCTTCTACGATTGGATAGAACAAAGCTGTATCTCCATTCGCTTGATAATTTTACTGGTCGCTCTTCCATATTATGCTCCGATCACTTAGATTGCTACTGACTGCTGCTACTATGATAAATTAGCAAGCTATCAATGTGGATAATATCTAACAAGCGGAGGGAGGGTTGGAAAAAGATGAAAGGCTGACGCACGTTCTCAGGGGTTAAAGTTATCCGTCACTGCGACAGATTTCTGTCAATGATTTTGTGTTTTACATTATTGAAAAAGATTGGAATTGGTCAAACTTGCAGTTTAAGGTACAAAATTATCCTCTTTCCTTAAAAGCATTATGGTCATGACATTTTTACATGGGAGGTTAACTTGGCCCTGCAGACAATCGATCTGAGATCGAGATGGGACATTTTAATATGTGTTTTTTTAAATTATTGTTTTGCTTTAACCCCTGCGTTCTGACTGAGTGACAGCAAACGCATCTACCCGCTGCAAGTTTGAGAACACACGCAAGTTCGCTGCTCCTGATCTGCAGCTTCCTTGGTTTATATGAAGGTGCAGGGAGACTATTAGGTATTGCAAACCTCTATTTAGGCTTTTCAAAACAGTTTTTCCAATTACGAGTATCATCCATGTGAATTAACGGATACAAATAAGAGTATGGCAAGATCAGCACACCCCTAGTTTCCACCATTGTTAAATCCATGACAGGAAGTGTGGAAGTGCACACTTTGGGAAAAGTGAAGAATCTGGACGCAGCTTACACATTAACGTTTAACAACCAAGTATTTTCATGATATGGCTTTCCGGGAGGATATAGATACCAGTCAATGCATTGCATAAACAAACCCTTTGTCACGTCTTCCTCTGCATTTAAATCCCAGGTACGGAAGGCCTGGGATCTTCTTCAGAAGCGGATCCAACAGAGTCGGGAAGGAGCCAAGCCACCGTCCTGAGTCAGACCTCCGCGCGCGCACACACACACGGATACACACCACAACAACAACAGTGAACTGCACACATACCGACTGTAAGCCCTGCAAGGGATGAGGGTGGCTCCAAAACTGCCAGGGTGCAATCATGTTAGGGACGCGTCTGCCTTAAAAAGAGCGCCACAGCGGTTGCTTTGGTGTGCCTGCAAAAGACGCTGGAGCCATACTTGTGAACATTAGAAACAGTTTAAATTTAAACAGTTTCTCCGTCTCAATGCGCATCAGCCAATTAAAATGAATAGAACGCTACATTGTAACTGGTCCCATCAGATAACCTGGAGCACCTTAGCCCTATGCTAACCTCACCAGATGACAGTGATTATTTCCTGGAACAAAATCCATCATCAGCCAATCAAAGATCTTTAGACTTTATTTCCACCAATCAATAGACATATTGGTTGTTTAGCAACAAAACCGACAAGTACGGGGCAGAACTTAGATTGTTGACAACATGTAAACTAATTTTGTCTCCAATATTTATTGAAGACATTAATACATTTGCACAACTTTGATCCATATTAGCATAGACGTGACATCAGTCACCACCTCAAAACAAGACATTGTATCAAGAACAAGATAAAACTAGATGAAACGAGCCACCTACTATTCCCCACATGGCAGCTTCTTGTCATTGTTGCTAGATATCTGGCCATCCAGAATCACAACAACACCGACTTCTGCCCCATTGAAGTGTGTGTGCGTTGTTTTCGTGACGTAAGATAACCCGTCTTTGGCATTTCTTAAAATAGGTCAACCCAGGTCACTAAAGGGATATTTTAAACCTACAAATTTAAGGTTTACTTTTGTTCCCGTTGGTCTGTAACAATGTTGTGTGCCAATATTGCAATGATGCATCCTTGACTAGGCTACTTGTACTAACGTTAGACAAAATGTTCACGTTTTCACATATGACTAAATCCCAAATTTGGCCTGTCCATTTCAAACACATTCATGTGCTTTCACAACAGTAAAGATGTAGGAGGATTATACAACATGTACGTTTATATTCATATATCGTTAAAAAAAAGAAGAAAAAACAAAAAGTAAAGATGCTATGACTATTTGGTGGTGTGATCCTCTAAGGCTGTAAGCCCAGAGACTGCAAGGTATGAACAGGCCTAGGTCGTATGCAGTTATTTCGGCTAAAACTAAACAGGACATTTGATCTATAGACCACAGTTGTTTACTCACTTGATAACAATAATACATTCATCATTGCTTTGTGTTGTAGCATGGGTAGAATCGTTAGGGGAGCTTTGAGCAACGAGGCAAGCAATGACATGCTGTAAAGGATATGCAGGCTAAACGGTGTTTGCTGTTGAATTGGTACATTTCTAAATACACTTTTTTATATTTTTCAATGCATGTACAATGAAGTATTATTTGCGGTTGTCGCTATGACATTAAACACACTCTGAAAGCACCGAATTGTCTTATGACCTTATTAATATGTCTACAGCGTGCAGTAGGATGTGTTGATCAGACGATTGACAGTTGTGCTGTAGAACGATAAACAATTAACCTTTCCTCTAGTGTGGATGCTTGCGAACGTGAGTTCGAGTCCGTACTCGCGATACATCTTGAAAATAACATTGCCGCAATACTGCCATCTGTAGGATGATAACGAGGGACTTTGTTAAGGACGCTCTTATGGAAAAGTATTCGTTCACATCCATCTAGGTAAACATTTGCAATTGGCTGATGCAGAATTTGTTCCAGGAAATAAATACTGTCATCTGGTGTACCAGGTTATCTGATGCGACCAGCTACACTGTAATGTTCTGTCATCTACCATTTTAATTGGCTGATGTAAATTTTGATGCGGAGAATCTGTTTCTAATGTTCGTAAGTATGGCCTCTGTGTGTCTGTCTGATCGACTTTTCACACTCGTTTAAAAATAGTTGTTTATTTGTTAATTGGGTGGATATAGTGGGAGACGAAACATGGCCAGAGAATTAGGACTCGATTTCAATCCGTATCGCAGAAGATCTGTGGTATAACGCAACTTAAAGGTCATTTCCGATTGTGCCGACATATGCAGCGTTTACCGTGAATGCAGTCTCTGCGAACGCAGGAAAAAACATTGCCTTTAAATTTGAATTGCGCTATACCGCAGATCTTCCGTGATATGGATTGAATCGAGCTCTTAATGTTGCTACTTAGTGAATAAGTTTGTGAAGATTTGCTGTTTTTAGATATTAACGAACAAATAAAAGTCCCTCACGACCTGGTTTTATATGGATGTTTAAATCGGACATCAGACAATCCTTGGTATAATATACTCTAAAGACCAAACTGTACTGTAAATACGAATGTTTCAGACACGAGAATGCATAAATCGAGTCAAATAGTGGTGGGCATTTTGACTAGCTTTCTTTTGTAGGGCTTAGGGTCAATCAAGTATTTGTTAATATAGCTTTAAGTAAAAAAAAAAAGAAAAAAAAAGTGAAGAGTATAGTGAAAAATAATGTTTGGGATGTTTATAAAGAGTTGTGGAATAAAAATGTAGGAGTAATTTTGTGCGGTTTGTAGATTGAGAAAATATAGATGAAACATGATACAGATTTAACAACATGACACTCTTGTTGGCTATACAGGACAAACAGATCTGGGACCAGTTTAGGAGTGCGTAGATACAGTGCCTTCAAAGTATTCATACCCCTCGACTTATTCCAGATCTTGTGTTAGCTGGTTGAGAGAATGCCTAGAGTGTGCAAAGCTGTCAAGGCAAAGTGTTGCTACTTTGAAGAATCTCAAATATAAAAAATATCTTGATTTGTTTAACCCATATGGAATCATGTAGTAACCAAAAAAAAATAATTTCATAGTTGTGATGTCTTCACTATTATTCTACAATGTAGAAAGAAAAAAAAGAGAAAAAAAACCTTGAATGAGTAGGTGTCCAAACTTTTGACTGTTACTGTAAGTATTAACACCACTGAGTCAATACATGTTAGAATCACCTTTGGCAGAGATTACAGCTGTGAGTTGTTCTGGGTAAGTCTCTAAGTGCTTTTCACACCTGGATTGTCCAACATTTCCCCGCATTAAAAAAATTCTTCAAGCTGTGTCAAATTGGTTGTTGATCATTGCTAGACAACCATTTTCATGTCATGCCACAGATTTTCAAGCAGATATAAGTCAAAACTGTAACTTGGCCACTCGGGAACATTCACTTTCTTCTTGGTAACCCACTCCAGTATAGATTTGGCCTTACGTTTTAGATTATTACTGCTGAAAGGTGAATTAATCTCCCAGTGTATAGTGGAAAGCAGACTGAACCAGGTTTTACTCTAGGATTTTGCCTGCTTATCCCCATTCAGTTTCTTTTTTTATCCTGAAAAACTCCCCAGTTTTTAATTATTACAAGCATACCCATAACATGATGCAGCCAACACAATGCTTGAAAATATGGAAAGTGGTACTCATATGTTGGGCAAATCCAATACTACGAACACTTTCTATTCAGCACAAAAAGTGAATTGCATTGCCGTGTTTTTTTTTTGCAGTATTACTTTAGTAACTTGTTGAATATTTTTATTCTGTACAGGCTTCCTTTTTTTCATTGTCAATTAGGTTAGTATTTTGGAGTAACTACAATGTTGTTGATCCATCCTCAGTTTTCTATCTTATCGCAGCCATTATTTTGTAACTGTTTTTAAACTATTGGCCTCGTGGTGAAATCCCTGAGTGGTTTCCTTCCTCTCCGGCAACTTAGTTAGGAAGGACAGCTGTATCTTTGTAGTGACTGGGTGTATTGATACACCATCCGAAGGGATATTCAATGTCTGCTTTTCTTTTTAACCCATCTACCGATAGGTGTCATTTGCCAGGCATTGGAAAACCTTCCTGATCTTTGGTTGAATCTGTTTGAAATACACTGCTTGACTGAGGAACCGTACAAAGATAAGGTAGTCATTCAAAAATCATGTTAAACACTATAATTGCACACAGTGAGAGTCCATAAAACTTATGTGACTTGTTAAGCAAAGTTTTATTCCTGAACTTATTTAGGCTTGCTATAACAAAGGGGTTGAATACTTAAGACATTTCAGCTTTTCATTCATTTGTTAACATTTATAAAAACATCATTCCACTGACATTATGGGGTATTGTGTGTAGGCGAGTGACAAAGAAATCAACATTTAATACATTTTAAATTCGGGCTGTAACAAAATGTGGAAAAAGTGAAGGGGTTTGGTAAAGCATTGTACTTTGCTGGTATTAAAAGTTAGTGTATCAAATGAAGTGTCACAACTGAATCAAAGTGAATGGAAAGTGGTGTGTTTTGAACTTTCTACACCCTCCTTGTGCTTCTAGTTGTGAGAGGCACCATTGAGGAACAGTTTACTGTCTGGAAGTCATGACACAAATCAACATGCAATAGTGAATTTACCCATCCTTGTGTACTTGTCATTTCTTAGTTTGCCCTTGCTATACATTTAGCCTTACTGTTAAATTTTTAGACCTCAGTTCAGCCCATTGTGTATTCTATTGTTTTTGAGCCACCCTTGACATCCATGGACATTTTAACAATGACCGTATCTCAAGTCTAAAGTGGCCTTCTCATCTCCTACATTTTGCAATAACCGGAAGTCATAGGAGATGGGAAGGAAACATGACCGACCGTGCTTCTACACCTGCATTGCTTGCTGTTTGGGGTTTTAGGCTGGGTTTCTGTACAGCACTTTGAGTACAGCACTGTAGATCAGCTGATGTACGAAGGGCTATATAAATAAATTAGATTTTATTTGAGGGGTCAATCTATCCCAGGGTCAAAAAACTGAAAAAGCAACAACAAAGAAATGGCATGAAAACAGGTCTCTCTCTGTACAGTGTCCTAATGAACACCCTTGCATTTGCTTTCACTGGTTCAGTTCTTCCACCTCAGAGCAGTTCACAACGATTATACATTTTAGACCAAGGTCACCTTCTAGATTGCGTTGTAGTTCAATTGCTAATTAAACTATATTTTGCAGTAGCTTGGTAGTAGTTAAGCTAAATTAAAATCTTGATAGTGGTTTCAGCAGTTAATTACTTTTTTTGCCATTTAGCTAACTACTACACACTATTTATTTAGCTAAAATATGGGTGAAGTAGGCAATTTCCTTTTCGACATCAGACCTGTCCAATTCTCACTTGACACATTGTGTAATTTGTCCTATTAAGCACAAAAACATTCTATTAACACGAGTGATCAGTTCTTGAAATTTGTAGCGTAACTTCTTCCAGTGTGAAGTAATTGATAGTTTGGTAAACTATCTTTTCAGAGTAGCTTCCCCAACATTGATTGTAGGCTACATCCCGATTCCGCACCCTTCTCCCAAAGTGTGCACTTCCACACTTCCCGTTATGGATTCAAAACATTGGATTGGTGTTATCATCGGCTACTAGGGAGTTTCCGCCATTGTTAAATCCATAACGTAAAGTGCACACTTTGGGGAAATAGGTGGAGATTAGGGATCCAGATGTTTTGTGTTTTCAGGCTACAGTTCCACGGTAAGTTTGGCCGAGCACAGCGCCTCCCCTAGGCCATTGGTGGCTCTGCACTTGTAAACCCCAGAGTCGGCAGGTCCCAGGTCAGTCAGGACCAGCTCACACATGCCGTCGTACTCCACGGTGACCCTCGACGACGATTCCACAGGCTCCTCATCCTTAAACCACACCACCTCCGGCTCAGGGTAGCCTGTGACGGGGAGAGACCAGGGTTAAAATGATGAGTGAAAGGGCGAGAAGGGTTGAAATGACAAGCCACAGGGCGAGACAATGGTTCAAAGGGCAAGTGACGGGGATAGGGTTAAAATGGTGAGTGACGGGTTCAAATGACGAGCGACGGAAAACTAAGGTTACAATAACAAGCAACATGAGACCAGGGTTAAAATTAAACTGTTGAAGTTCACAAGGGTCACCCTGAGCACGCCAATGGGAAGACTGCTTCACTGGCGACAGAGTGCTCTCATTGATCGTGTGTAGCAAATGGGTTTTGAGCAGGGTTGAGGTCAAATCTAATTGAAGTCGCTCTAATTGGAATGATTTGAATTGAAAATTCCAAAATGGAAACACTTGAAAATAGCTTCTCCTTTTCCATTTATTGAGAAGTCATTGGAAATTGACATTTTTTTCAATTATTGAATGTTTACTTCCTGAATTGACTTCAATTTGAATTGGCCCCAACCACTGCTCTTGATTAAGCTTCCAACCAATCGTACCCTGGACACGGCAGGCCAGGCGGGCGGTAGATCCACGGGGCTGGCTGGCGTCCCTTAGGACCTGCTGGAAGCGGGGTTCGCTCTGCAGCTCCTGATCCAGGGTTTGGATGGCCTGCTCTGCCGCCGGGCTCCAGCTAGCCTCTGGGTGGGGGGAGGAGAGAGGGAAAATAATACTGTCATCTTCCAACAAAGGTTAATAAACAGGAGCCTACCACTTTTCAGAAGTTGATTTAACATTAAAAAGGCAAAACACTGACATTGAGCCCTGGATGGTCAATGGATATGTCTCTTACCCTCCCCAGGGCTGCCAGGAGAGTCAGATCCGTTGGTAAGGTTTGCCATCCTCTGCAGTGCCAGGACAGCCTTGCCTGTTTTCTATAGTTATGGAGAGGGATATAAAACACCACATACAGTGGGGCAAAAAAGTATTTAGTCAGCCACCAATTGTGCAAGTTCTCCCACTTAAAAAGATGAGAGAGGCCTGTAATTTTCATCATAGGTACACGTCAACTATGACAGACAAAATGAGAGAGAAAAATTCCAGAAAATCACATTGGAGGATTTTTTATGAATTTATTTGCAAATTATGGTGGAAAATAAGTATTTGGTCAATAACAAAAGTTTATCTCAATACTTTGTTATATACCCTTTGTTGGCAATGACAGAGGTCAAACGTTTTCTGTAAGTCTTCACAAGGTTTTCACACACTGTTGCTGGTATTTTGGCCCATTCCTCCATGCAGATCTCCTCTAGAGCAGTGATGTTTTGGGGCTGTTGCTGGGCAACACGGACTTTCAACTCCCTCCAAAGATTTTCTATGGGGTTGAGATCTGGAGACTGGCTAGGCCTCTCCAGGACCTTGAAATGCTTCTTACGAAGCCACTCCTTCGTTGCCCGGGCGGTGTGTTTGGGATCATTGTCATGCTGAAAGACCCAGCCACGTTTCATCTTCAATGCCCTTGCTGATGGAAGGAGGTTTTCACTCAATCTCACGATACATGGCCCCATTCATTCTTTCCTTTACACGGATCAGTCGTCCTGGTCCCTTTGCAGAAAAACAGCCCCAAAGCATGATGTTTCCACCCCCATGCTTCACAGTAGGTATGTTGTTCTTTGGATGCAACTCAGCATTCTTTGTCCTCCAAACACGACGAGTTGAGTTTTTACCAAAAAGTTCTATTTTGGTTTCATCTGACCATATGACGTTCTCCCAATCTTCTTCTGGATCATCCAAATGCTCTCTAGCAAACTTCAGACGGGCCTGGACATGTACTGGCTTAAGCAGGGGGACACGTCTGGCACTGCAGGATTTGAGTCCCTGGCGGCGTAGTGTGTTACTGATGGTAGGCTTTGTTACTTTGGTCCCAGCTCTCTGCAGGTCATTCACTAGGTCCCCCCGTGTGATTCTGGGATTTTTGCTCACCGTTCTTGTGATCATTTTGACCCCACGGGGTGAGATCTTGCGTGGAGCCCCAGATCGAGGGAGATTATCAGTGGTCTTGTATGTCTTCCATTTCCTAATAATTTCTCCCACAGTTGATTTCTTCAAACCAAGCTGCTTACCTATTGCAGATTCAGTCTTCCCAGCCTGGTGCAGGTCTACAATTTTGTTTCTGGTGTCCTTTGACAGCTCTTTGGTCTTGGCCATAGTGGAGTTTGGAGTGTGACTGTTTGAGGTTGTGGACAGGTGTCTTTTATACTGATAACAAGTTCAAACAGGTGCCATTAATACAGGTAACGAGTGGAGGACAGAGGAGCCTCTTAAAGAAGAAGTTACACGTCTGTGAGAGCCAGAAATCTTGCTTGTTTGTAGGAGACCAAATACTTATTTTCCACCATAATTTGCAAATAAATTCTTAAAAATCCTACAATGTGATTTTCTGGATTTCTTTTCCTCATTTTGTCTGTCATAGTTGAAGTGTACCTATGATGAAAATTACAGGCCTCTCTCATCTTTTTAAGTGGGAGAACTTGCACAATTGGTGGCTGACTAAATACTTTTTTGCCCCACTGTACATCACTGAGAACCAGGCATCTGCCATTTGAATCAATGAGATGCTATTAACGGACCCCTTGTTGGTTCATTCACTGAGTTCGCCTGCTGGCCCAGTCTGTGCTTTAGCTCACTCCTCTCTGTTCATAGTCGTGCCAAAGATGTTTGTATGGCTGGACGTGATAACGATTGAAGAGTTGGCTTCAGCACATACCGTAATGGGGCCAGGGATGTGTTCATTAGGGCAGAAAACGTTTGAAATGGAATGTGATGTAGAATTAATTTGTGTAATGTAATATACCTTCCATCTGCGCTTGGCCAAGAAACGTCGAATCTTGTCCTTCTTGAGGACCTTGGTGGGCCGGCGGACCAGAAGAGTAAAAGAGGCCATCCAGGGGTGGGCCAGGGCCTCGTCACACAACAGCCTACACCTGAAGACGGGGTCAGGGTTTGGGGAGGGGCAAGAGCACACCATTATACCATTTCTTGCTTGGTTTCACACTCAGTTGCAAGCACAACACAGAATAACCTGCTCCAACTCCAGTAGTATATTGTTAGCCATTTCTTTGGATTTATACTCCACTAGATTTACTAAATAGAGGTGACTATTTATCTGTGACTTCACCACACGCCGCAGGTCTCCACACAGAATTTGGGTGCATGTCAGAGGTTGTAACTAAGCAAGTGTCAGTAATGTTTCGCTAAGGAGAACATTTTGGTGGAGTTTAAATCTAGCCTGACAGACTAAACATGCAGGCACGCATGTACACGTGTCCCAAGTGCATAAGACAATATGGATGCCAGCAAGCAGCCATCCAGTCAACCAACATCTTGACAGTAGGACACACAAACCTTGTGTCCTTCTTGAGCAGAGAGGTGATGAAGTCTTTAGCCTGGTCCGAGATGTCCTCGAAGCTTTCCTGGTCAAACTCATAGCAGGCGGCCGTCACCAGGCTCAGGGTCTCTGCGTCATTGTTACCTTGGAAGGGCAACTCACCGCTCAGTCTGGGAGGCAGCAGAGAAGCAGGGTTACATTGCCCATTGTTTGTGTTTATCGAACCATTCGACAGTTCCTATGGGGCACCGTTATATTTCTATAGCCAGCAGATGGCAGTAAAGGCAAGCTTTACACCCATTGCCACAAGATAACTTATGCTTGACCATGTTCAATGAGGCACAATGTTGCAAACTGTCTGATAGAAATATATGGTGTACAACAGCCATGCATGTCTCTATGACATGTAGAGTCAGCAACAACAAAAAACTGCTCTATTCATGGTATTTCTATCTGAAACGTTTAGCATGTTGCACCAGTGTGAACGCAACCCAGACATTTTTTTCTACAGTGCGCCCTACTGAACACCGGACCCTGGTGTACTTGAATAGAAGCAAGTCGGTGGGCCTGTTCATAACTCACAAGATGAAACAGATGACTCCGATGCTCCACATGTCAGTGGCCAACCCTACCGGCTCGTAGCTGATCACCTCAGGGGCCACAAAATCAGGCGTCCCATGCATCACCAACAGTGGGGTACCAGGCTCTGTATTGGAGAGGAAAACAGTTGAAAAACATGCCGGTCAAGGTTATTATATTGATACCGGCCACATTCCAGGTTCTCTTTATTGCAGTCTCAGGAGACTGCTGTGTCATGTTAATGTGGTATTGTGAAATCTGGTCAATTGCGCAGCAAGCCTGCAATAAAAATGACCTATAACGTGCCCATTGTGTTCAAGATTTTTCATCCATCTCTGTACAGAGCGGATCAAATCACAATGGAACAAACTCAAAGTGAATTTCACATCTAAATACAGTATACTTTACAGTAACACAATAAAATACATAGACAATAATACATAAAAGGATGGCAGCAAGCGTCTCAAGAGTTATGCTCTCTCAATGTCCAGTAGTCAAATACAAAAATAAAAATGGGTAGTGGATATCAGAATGGAAAAACGAAAAAGGGTAGTTGGTACTGGATAGCAGGTAGTGTAGGGTCCATGCATGCATCTGCTGACAAGCGATGCTAGCCAGTGCAGCTGCAAGATATGTGGACTACCCTTTCCTGTTTACTAACCTCTGTCTCCCTGCTGATAGTGTGTGCCCAGCAGAGTATGTGAGCGAGGAGCGGAGCGTGGAGCAAGATGACCAAAGGCTGGTGCATAGGCCTTCTTTCCCGCTCCAGTAGCCTCACTTCACAACTGAGCTCAGGGCATGCCCGCCCCAGCATGCATTTGTAGTCTACTTGTGTGCTGCTAATAGCCGCTTGCTTTAGCTACTGTCATGGAGTTTCATAAAGAAATTGATCAAAACACACAGATGCTAAATCAAGGTGACTTACTAAGATGAGGACCAAGAGCAAGAGAGTGAGTGCGGTGCGGGTCTGTGCCCAAACAGTTCCAGCTTCTACTTTTAAACATCCACCTTTCCAGAAATAAGTCTCTCACTGTTGCCGCTCGTTATAGACCCCCCTCAGCCCCCAGCTGTGCCCTGGACACCTTATGTGAATTGATTTCCCCCATCTATCTTTAGAGTTTCTACTGTTAGGTAACCTAAACTGGGATATGCTTAACACCCCGACCGTCCTACAATCTAAGATAGATGCCTTCAATCTCACACAAATTATCAAGGAACCTACCAGGTGCAACCCTAAATCCGTAAACATGGGCACCCTCATAGATATCATCCTGACCAACTTGCCCTCCAAATACACCTCTGCTGTCTTCAACCAGGATCTCAGAGATCACTGCCTCATTGCCTGCGTCCGTAATGGGTCCGCGGTCAAACGGCCACCCCTCATCACTGTCAACCGCTCCCTAAAATACTTCTGCGAACAGGCCTTTCTATTCGACCTGGCCCGGGTATCCTGGAAGGATATTGACCTCATCCCGTCAGTAGAGGACGCCAGGTTGTTCTTTAAAAGTGCTTTCCTCTCCATCTTAAATAAGCATGCCCCATTCAAAAATTTTAAAACTAAGAACAGATATAGTCCCTGGTTCACTCCTGACCTGACTGCTCTTGACCAGCACAAAAACATCCTGTGGCGTACTGCATTAGCATCGAATAGCCCCCGCAATATGCCACTTTTCAGGGAAGTCAGGAACCAATATACACAGTCAGTTTGGAAAGCAAAGGCTAACAATTTCAAACAGAAATTTGCATCCTGTAGCACTAATTCCAAAAGGTTTTGGGACACTGTAAAGTCCATGGAGAATAAGAGCATCCCCTCCCAGCTACCCACTGCACTGAGGCTAGGAAACACTGTCACCACCGATAAATCTATGATAATCGAGAATTTCAATAAGCATTTTTCAACGCCCGGCCACCCCTGGCTACCCCTACCCCAGCCAACAGCTCTGCACCCCCTGCAGCAACTTGCTCAAGCCCCCCCCCCGCTTCTCCAACCAAATCCAGATAGCTGATGTTCTGAAAGAGCTGCAAAATCTGGACCCCTACAAATCAGCTGGGCTAGACAATCTGGACCCTCTCTTTCTAAAAATATCCGCCGCAATTGTTGCAACCCCTATTACTAGCCTGTTCAACCTCTCTTTCGTATCGTCTGAGATCCCTAAAGATTGGAAAGCTGCCATCATCCCCCTCTTCAAAGGGGGAGACACTCTAGACCCAAACTGTTACACACCTATATCCATCCTGCCCTCGCTTTCTAAAGTCTTCAAAAGCCAAGTTTACAAACAGATCACCGACCATTTCAAATCCCACCGTACCTTCTCCGCTATGCAATCTCGTGGGATGGGTGCACCTCATCCACGCTCAAGGTCCTAAATGATATAACCGCCATCGATAAAAGACATTACTGTGTAGCCGTCTTCATCAACCTGGCCAAGGCTTTCGACTCTGTCAGTCACCGCATTCTTATCGGCAGACTCAATAGCCTTGGTTTCTCAAATGACTGCCTCACCTGGTTCACCAACTACTTCTCAGAGTTCAGTGTTTCAAATCGGAGTGCCTGTTGTCCAGATCTCTGGCAGTCTCTATGGGGGTGCCACAGTGTTCAATTCTCGGGCCGACTCTTTTCTCTGTATACATCAATGATGTCCCTCTTGCTGCTGGTGATTCTCTAATCCACCTCTACGCAGACGACACCATTCTGTATACATCTGGCCCTTATTTGGACGCTGTGTTAACAAACCTCCAAACGAGCTTCAATGCCATACAACACTCCTTCCGCGGCCTCCAACTTCTCTTAAATGCTAGTAAAACTAAATGCATGCTCTTCAACCGATCGTTGCCTGCACCTGCCCGCCCGACTAGCATCACTACTTTGGACGGTTCTGTCTTAGAATATGTGGACAACTACAAATACCGACAGTTGCAGTCGGAAGTTTACATACACTTAGGTTGGAGTCATTAAAACTAATTTTTCAACCACTCCACAAATTTCTTGTCCTAACCGACTTGCCAAAACTATAGTTTTGTTAACATCTACTTTGTGCATGACACAAATCATTTTTCCAACAATTGTTTACAGACAAATTATTTCACTTATAATTCACTGTATCACAATTCCAGTGGGTCAGAAGTTTATATACACTAAGTTGACTGTGCCTTTTAACAGCTTGGAAAATTCCAGAAAATTATTTCATGGCTTTAGAAGCTTCTGATAGGCTAATTGACATCATTTGAGTCAGTTGGAGGTGTACCTGTGGATGTATTTCAAGGCCTACCTTATAAACGCAAGTATAAACACCATGGAACCACGTAGCCGTCATACCGCTCAGGAAGGAGACGGCTTCTGTCTCCTAGAGATGAACGTACTTTGGTGCGAAAAGTGCAAAACAATCCCAGAACAACAGCAAAGGACCTTGTGAAGATGCTGGAGGAAACAGGTACAAGACTGTCTATATCCACAGTAAAACGAGTCCTATATCGACATAACCTGAAAGGCCGCTCAGCAAGGAAGAAGCCACTGCTCCAAAACCTCCATAAAAAGCCAGACTACGGTTTGCAACTGCACATGGGGACAAAGATCGTACTTTTTGGAGAAATATCCTCTGGTCTGATGAAACAAAAATAGAACTGTTTGGCCATAATGACCATCGTTATGTTTGGAGGGAAAAGGGGGATGCTTGCAAGCTGAAGAACACCATTCCAACCGTGAAGAATGGGGGTGGCAGCATCATGTTGTGGGGGTGCTTTGCTGCAGGAGGGACTGGTGCACTTCACAAAATAGATGGCATCATGAGCTGGGAAAATGATGTGGATATATTGAAGCAACATCTCAAGACATCAATCAGTCGCAAATGGGTCTTCCAAATGATCAATGACCCCAAGCATACTTCCAAAGTTGTGGCATAATGGCTTAAGGACAACAAAGTCAAGGTATTGGAGTGGCCATCACAAAGCCCTGACCTCAATCCCATAGAAAATTTGTGGGCAGAATTGAAAAAGCGTGTGCGAGCAAGGAGGCCTACAAACCTAACTCAGTTACACCAGCTCTGTCAGGAGGAATGGGACAAAATTCAACTAACTTATTGTGGGAAGCTTGTGGAAGGCTACCCAACACGTTTGACCCAAGTTAAACAATTTAAAGGCAATGCTAGCAAATACTAATTGAGTGTATGTTAAGTTCTGACCCACTGGGAATGTGATGAAAGAAAGAAAAGCTGAAATAAATCATTCTCTCTGCTATTATTCTGACATTTCACATTCTTAAAATGAAGTGGTGATCCTAACTGACCTAAGACAGGACATTTTTACTAGGATTAAATGTCAGCGCCAAAGTGGTGTGCAAGCACCGCTCCATGAGCGAGGATAGGGATTTCCAACCGCTCAACTCTGCTCACATGCTCTGGTGCCCAGTGGAGGCTGATGGAAGGAGCTATAGAAGGACGGGCTCATTGTAATGGCTGGAATGGAATAAATGGAGTGTATCGAACACAAACTTATGGAAACCACATTTGACGCATTTCCATTCATTCCATTCCAGACATTACAATGCGTCTGTCATATAGCTCCTCCCACCAGCCTCCTCTGCGTGTGTCCATTTCATGGGCAAGCTGTTGTCAAAAAATTGCTGGCCAGCTATTTTACAAATCTAGATACAATGCATTCGGAAAGCATTCAGACCCCTTCACTTTTTTCCACATTTTGTTACATTACAGCCTTATTCTATAATGGTTTAAATAAAACAAATGTTCCTCAATCCACACACAATACCCCATAATGAAAACAGAGTGAGAGCAAACTGAAAACAGGTTTTGGAGAATGTTTGCAAATATATTACAAATAAAAACAGAAAAACTTCATTTACATAAGTACTCAGACCCTTTGCTATGAGTCTCGAAATTGAGCTCAGGTGCATCCTGTTTCCATTGATCATCCTTGAGCTGTTTCTACAAATCCATCTGTGGTAAATTTAATTGATTGGACATGATTTGGAGAGGCACACACCTGTCTATGTAAAGGTCCCACAGTTGACAGTGCGTGTCAGAGCAAAAACCAAGTCACGAGATCGAAGGAATTGACCGTAGAGCTCCGAGACAGGATTGTGTTGCTGCACAGATCTGGGGAAGGGTACCAAAAAATGTCTGCAACGTTGACGGTCCCCAAGAACAGAGTGGCCTCCATTCTTAAATGGAATAAGTTTAGAACCACCAAGACTCTTCTCTGTGCAGTTTCCTTCCTCTCTGGCAACTGAGTTAGGAAGGATGCCTGTATGTTTGTAGTGACTGGGTGTATTGACACACCATCCAAAGTGTAATTAATAACTTCATCATGCTCAAAGGGATAGTCAATGTCATATTTTGTATTTTTTACCCATCTACCAATAAGTGCCCTTCTTTGCGAGGCATTGGAAAACCTGGTTAAATCTGTGGTTGAAATTCACTGCTCGACTGAGGGACCAAATTTTTACTTCTGCACTTACTTAGGCTTGCCATTAGAAAGGGGTTGAATACATATTGACTCAAGAGATTTCAGCTTTTCATTTTTAATGACACTGAACAAATATAAATGCAACATGGAACAATTTTAAAGATTTTACTGAGTTACAGTTCATATAAGGAAATCAGTCAATTGAAATACATTTATTAGGCCCTAATCTATGGATTTCACATGACTGGGAATATAGATATGCATCTGATGGTCACAAATATGTTAAAAATGTAGGGGCGTGGATCAGAAAACCAGTCAGTATCTGGTGTGGCCTGTGGAATGTTGTCCCACTCCTCTTCAATGGCTGTGTGAAGTTGCTGGATATTGGCACGAACTGGAACACGCTGTCGTACATGTTGATCCAGAGCATCCCAAACATGCTCAATTGGTGATATGTCTGGTAAGTATGCAGGCCATGGAAGAACTATGACATTTTCAGCATGCGACAGATCTTTGCGGCATGGGGCTGTGCATTATCATGCTGAAACATGAGGTGATGGATGAATGGCACAACAATTGGCCTCAGGATCTCGTCACGGCATCTCTGTGCATTCAAATTGACATTTATAAAATGTAATTGTGTTCGTTGTCCGTAGTTTATGCCTGCCCATGCCATAACCCCACCGCCACCATGGGGCACTCTTTTCACAATGTTGACATCAGCAAACCGCTCGCCCACACGTCTGCCATCTGCCCGGTACAGTTGAAAGAGCACACTTCTCCAGCGTGCCAGTGGACATTGAAGGTGAGCATTTGCCCACTCAAGTCAGTTATGATGCCGAACTGCAGTCAGGTCAAGACCCTAGTGAGGACAACGAGCACGCAGATGAGCTTCCCTGAGGCTGTTTCTGACAGCTTGTGCAGAAATTCTTCAGTTGTGCAAACCCAAAGTTTCATCAGCTGTCCGGGTGGCTGGTCTCAGATGATCCCGCTGATGAAGAAGCCGGATGTGGAGTTCCTGGGCTGGTATGGTTACATGTGGTCTGCGGTTATGAGGCCGGTTAGACGTACTGCCAAATTCTCTAAAACAACGTTGGAAGCGGCTTATGGTAGAGAAACAAACATTCAATTCTCTGGCAACAGCTCTAGTGGACATTCCTTCAGTTAGCATGCCAGTTGAACGCTCCCTCAAATCTTGATACATCTGTGGCATTGTGTTGTGTGGCAAAACTGCACATTTTAGAGTGACCTTTTATTGTCCTCACTGCAAGGTGCACCTGTGTAATGATTATGTTGTTTAATCAACTTCGTGATATGCCACACCTGTCAGGTGGGTGGAATATCTTGGCAAAGGAGAAATTCTCACTAACAGGGATGTTAACAAATTGTGCACAAAAAAAGAAATAAGCTTTTTGTGCATATGGAACCTTTCTGGGAAGTTTTATTTCAGCTCATGAAACATGGGGCCAACACTGTACATGTGATGTTTATATTTTGGTTTAGTGTCATTTTTTTAAACATAATTCCACTTTGACATTATGGGGTATTGTATGTAGGCCAGTGACAAAAAAACACCATGTAATCCATTTTAAATTCAGACTGTAAGACAACAAAATATGGAAAAAGTCAAGGGGTGTGATACTTCCTGAAGGCACTGTAGGTCTGTTCTACGCAATATTTATTTTGACCTGATTCTGAACGTTCCACAACGTTGTGCCCACAACATTGTGCCCTACTGCACATGGCCCTTGTATCTGCAGGACACTATGACGACCCTTTTTACACTACTGGGTTGAGCTCAGCCAAGCTGTACTGTGCAAACAAAATATCTGAGCCAGGAAAGTAGCAAAATAATGTTCGGGTCAGCACGATAGTTTGAAAACACCATTAGTCTCTACTCCAAACCCACTCACCCAGCTTGGCTGCCAGGCCAAAGTCGATGATCTTAATCCGCGTGCCCGTGGTGTCCACACACACAATGTTTTCTGGCTTGAGGTCCAAGTGGACAATGTTCTGCCGGTGGATGTACTGCATGCCCTCCAGGAGCTGTTGCATGTAGCGTGCGCTGGTAGGCTCCGTGTGCTCAAAGTTGTCGTCCACGATGCGCTCAAACAGTTCCCCGCCGGCAATGCTAGAGATGTATAAGGAAGACCAAGGTCCTCATGTCAAACCAATCCATAGATCCTGTAGCTCTAGAGGATTGCATAGGCCTCAATGATACAAGCCCGTTATTAGACTGATCCCTTGCATATGCACGTTCAATGTAAACAATGTAGATCTCTCAACAGCCGTGCAGCCTGGTCCAAGATCTGTTTGTGTGGTTTTGCCAAGTCCAAACTTGGCAATGACAACAACCATAGGAGATCTAGGTACCAGGCTACAAGCAGTGGCCCTCAATCCTATCTCCAGGAAAGTGCAGAAGAGAAGAGAAACACACTATAAACATGCACACATATTGACATGCACACATTATATTGTAATGGAAACTCAGTAAAGACATCAATGCAATTGTACTCCTGGAATAATCTTAATGATTGGAACTGGCTGTGCTTACTACTCCATCACCATGATGATTTCGGAGCGGGTGTCATAGGCCCCGAGGCACTGCACCAGCTTGGGGTGGTGGAGACAGTTCATCAGCTCGATCTCCCTGCGCGCCAAAGCCTTCGCCTTGGAGCTATGGGCCCGGTAGAACTTCCCTGCACACACCTGACCTGTCTCCTTGTGACTCAGCCTGAACACCTGGCCAAACTTCCCCCTGTTGAGGTTCCAATAGGCAGTTAGCGGGGTTGTGTTCATTAGGACACACAGTAGCAAAAACGTTTTCAAGTGTCTTAAAATGTGTCGCCACAGAAAATGAAAATCGACAAGTTCATGGTCATATTCACAAGACACCAAACAGAAGAAAACTAAACAAAACTGGGAGGGAATACCTGAACTTGTCCAATGAGAACACTCATTGTCGCTTTTCGTTTGCTATGATGAGCACAAATTAATACAACCCAGATAGTACTTCAGTTTCGGACAGTTTTGTTCCGTTTCATGCCAACTGAACACAACCCAGTTCAGCAACGAGTCAATATACTGAGTGAGTGACCATCTAATGCTTACACTCCCAGCTTCTCATGCACGTTGTAATGATCCTTGACTTTGTGCGTGGTGTCAATGGTGACAGTCACATACGATTGGGATTCCTCTTTTGGCTCTCCTTCAAAAGCACAGAATGAAGATTAGTCAACAAGAACTACTGTACAGTATATGTGTAGTTGAATTCAACAGAATGTAGATACGAGACATTTAAAGGAAAAACCAATAGACAAGGGACAACCAATCAGATCAACAACTGTTTTAAGATCTAAACTTGTAGTAATCATCAAAGTCACTGTTTGGAGAAAATCAATATCCACCAACCTCTGGTGTCCATCTTGACACAGTCCGACACCTCACTCGGCTCACTGACACCTGCCAAATTGTAGGCCCGAACGCGAAAGCGGTACTCCCCCAGGGGCTCCAGGACCGAGCGGATCCGGTACGAGGTGTTCTTGCAACGGGTCGTCACCTCAGTCCAGTCCTCAGGCTTCTCAGTGCCTTCTCGTTTCACCTCTACCGCGTAGCCTGTGACGGCAGTGCCCCCGTCGTAGCTGGGCCCCGACCATGACAGGACCAGGGAGCAGGAGGAGAGCTGGGAGACCATGGGACTAGATGCCGGAGGGTGAGGCCGGTCTGAGAAGACAGGGAGACAAACACAGAGCCTGTGAGATTACATTTGCTTCCTTTTGAAAGCACTGATCTGACATGCCTGGTGTGGTGGATTTGGATTCCTAAGGAAGGATGCCATTTGAAAGCATTGGAACAGGATCCAAGGTAGATGTGGTATAGAATTGGAACAGGGCCCAAGTTAGATGTGGTTTCCTAATACTTAACTTAACTCATTAGTTCAGTCATGTTAGAGCAGTGATGATACCTCAATGTAGGAAAGAAGGAAGGAAGCCATTTAAAACTATTGGAATAGGGCCCATGGTCAACTTTAGATGGAAGCAATTGAGCTCCGAGAGACCAAATGCATAATTCTTTTGACATAGTCGAGGTCAGCAGCTGTGAACTTTTCCTGCTTCACCCTGAACAAGACTGTTCAAGATGAAGACACATTCCCCGAACCGTAGGGTTCGTTGACATTGAGTTTACTAGCAGGACTATTCTTGGAATTGTTACGTGCGAGTAACCATCTCGTCTTGCTCTGTGGCTCTCCAGGAGCAGAATCGAGGCTCATTGGTATTATGTTGTGGTAATGCAATCTATCAGCAATAATTGTCAATTGGGATAAGGCAGGATCGCATTCATTAGTGTACACTGTAGCAAAATGTTTTGCAACAAAAAACTAAAACAGAGAGGGACTAGCTGGATTTCAGCAAGTCCCTCTCTGTTTCAGTACATTTTCTTTCATTTGGTGCCTAGTGAATATGACCCTAGTTTATTGAACGGTTGAAACTTTAGTGATCATGAACACGCCCCAGGATACTCACCGATAACACTGAGGGTGACTGTGTGCTGAGCCAAGCCCCTGCGATTCCGCACCAATATAGTGTATGTACCCGCATCGTCCGGACAAGCCTGAGATATCTCCACACTGCTGTCAGTGTCACTGCTTTCTACACGAGTCCTCGGCCTGCCTGCAACCACCTGCATAGAGGGAGAAGAGACAGAATAAACCTATTCTTGGACTAAAATGCACTTGAGATTGATGTTTAATCCAGGACTAGACTTAATCCGGTAAACTGGTCCCAGATGTTTTGAGAAGGAAAACATTTAACTTAATCTGTGAAAAGTTGTACATTTATTTAAAGTACCAACAATAGATATGATAAAGCCATACAGCCTTATTTCTGACCCCAAGCCAATTCAACCCAGACCTGCTCTCTGTTGTAGATCCAGCAGGAAGCCACAGGAACACTGCAGCTCCTGAAGGCACAGTGGAGTCTGGCCTGCCGTCCCACCCGCACCTCCAGCTGCTCTTGGGGGTCAAGAAACTCCAGCAGGGGACCTGGAAGAGGCAGAGACAACGAGTGGTTAACATCACATCACTGAGCTCAACTCTTTTTGCAAAGCATGCAAACTGCCGGTTTGAAGCATATTTCAAGTTGGGTAAAGTTTGACTTGCTCTTGGTACTTTAAGTGTTCAATGAAACACATGCGAATAGGAGGGCCTTTGTCTTGATACTTATTATTCTAAATCTGAGTGGAGGACAAGCAGTTGTTAATGGATCAACTCACCCTTTTCAGTGGAGACTCGTCTCTTTGAGGTGATATCTGAAAAGAAATGTGTCACATTACATGGGTGATTGACTATGGGAAGATAGCAATTAATATTATAACTTTTTTGGGGGGGGTGTAAGATCGCAATTGCCTACTTCTCGCATCCTCTCTCCTGTCTCATCGTCTCCTTTGGGATTTGGTTGGCGGATCACATCCAAATTTTAGGTGCACACATCTAGGGCTGTTACGGTGACTTATTACTGTCACACCGGTGGTCATGACAGCAGTCAAATTCCACGTGACCGTTTAGTCACGGTAACTAGGCTTCTCCAAGCGCCGATGCTACTGATGGTCATTAGTAGCCTACCAAACTTGCTATCTGCCTGGTACTCAGCACTCTATTGTCCTTCTCATCACTCTGACATCAATGCAAATGTGATTGAACATCTCACCGAACACGTTGCACAGCAATTCAATAGGCTATGCAATTGTGTGAGAAAACAGACTGAAGGGCCTCTATTAAAAAGAGGATCCCATCAGATTTTTATAAGCTAGGCCTACTATATTTATTTCACAACTTTCCTAATATTAAGCACATTGCTTCTCTTTACAACAGGAGTATAGCCTACCTGGATGGCATGAAAATGAACCATGGGAAAAGCGTCCTCTATTCACTATTTAAGTGCATCGATGAAGTAAAAATGTTTCTCCTGCTCCTGTTTCGAGACAGGTCCATGATAATGGTCCATTCTAAATCAAAACTAATTTCACACACATATTATTTAGTATATGTAAAGACAAGATTACATCAAGAATAGTCTGATGGGTGACAATATTAGCCTATCACTTGCGAATCAAATCAAATTTGTCACATGCGCCGAATACAACCTTACAGTGAAATGCTTACTTACAAGCCCTTAACCAACAATGCAGTTTTAAGAAGAAAAAAAAGTAAAAGTAGTTGATCCTTTTGTCCAGGTGGGAAAGGGCAGTGTGGAGTGCAATAGAGATTGCATCATCTGTGGATCTGTTGGGGCGGTATGCAAATTGGAGTGGATCTAGAGTTTCTGGGATAATGGTGTTTATGTGAGCCGTGACCAGCCTTTCAAAGCACTTCAAGGCTACAGACGTGAGTGCTACGTGTCGGTAGTCATTTAGGCAGGTTACATTGGCGTTCTTGGGCACAGGGACTATGGTGGTCTGCTCGAAACATGTTGGTATTACAGACTTGGTCAGGGACAGGTTGAAAATGTCAGTGAAGACACCTGCCAGTTGGTCAGCGCATGCTCAGAGCACACATCCTGGTAATCCGTCTGGCCCTGCGGCCTTGTGAATGTTGACCTGTTTGAAGGTCTTACATCGGCTACAGAGAGCGTGATCACACAGTCGTCTGGAACAGCTGATGCTCTCATGCATGCTTCAGTGTTGCTTGCTTCGAAGCGAGCATAGAAGTTATTTAGCTCGTCTGGTAGGCTCGTGTCACTGGGCAGCTCGCGGCTGTGCTTACCATTGTAGTCCATAAAAGTTTGCAAACCCTGCCATATCCGACGAGCGTTGGAGCCGGTATAGTACGATTCAATCTTAGCCCTGTATTGACGCTTTGCCTGTTTGATGGTTCGTCTGAGGGCATAGCGGGATTTCTTATAAGCGTCCAGATTAGTGTCCCGCTCCTTGAAAGCGGCAGCTCTAGCCTTTAGCTCAGTGCGGATGTTGCCTGTTTTCCATGGCTTCTGGTTGGGATATGTTGGGATATGCCAGTGACTGATGTGGTGTACGCCTCAATGCTATCGGAAGATTCCCAGAACATATTCCAGTCTGTGCTAGCAAAACAATCCTGTAGCATCTACGTCATCTGACCACTTCCTTATTGAGTGAGTCACTGGTACTTCCTGCTTTAGTTTTTGCTTGTAAGCAGGAATCAGGAGGATAGAGTCATGGTCAGATTTGCCAAATGGAGAGCGAGGGAGAGCTTTGTACGCGTCTCTGTATGTGGAGTAAAGGTGGTCTAGAGTTTTTTTCCCCTCTGGTTGCACATTTAACATGCTGGTAGAAATTAGGTCAAACAGATTTAAGTTTCCCTGCATTAAAGTCCGCGGCCACTAGGAGCGCCACCTCTGGATGAGCATTTTCTTGTTTGCTTATGGCCTTATACAGCTCGTTGAGTGCCGTCTTAGTGCTCAGCTTAAAGCACGAAACAGCGCATGCTTTTTATCCCAAATTTTTCACACACTCATGTAGCCTAGCCCGTAGGCCTATATTTTTTGATAAAGTTTGTATTTGTTATTTATTTTAATTTTACCTTTACCACGTCAGTTAAGAACAAATTCTTATTTTCAGTGACAGCCTAGGAACAGTGGGTTAACTGCCTTGTTCAGGGGCAGAACGACAGATGTTTACCTTGTCAGCTCGGGGATTCGGGATTCGATCTTGCAACCTTTCGGTTACAAGTCCAAGTCTAACCACTAGGCTACCTGCTGGCCCGTATCAAATCTAAAGTGGCTAATCAACTTCTTAAAATGAAGGACATTAATCCGTTTTACAACGGGTGTAGAGCCTAACTGCCATACATACACAACGCATGAATTTCAAGTTTGGGGAAGATCATTTTCACCATAAAAATGCACCTTTATAATAAAATCATTACATGCATAATCACATTTGTGGTCACTTTTGAGAATGGTGTTTACCTGCAAATGGAACATTTGCGCTTATAGCCTACTGCCCTGTGTGCGTTGCTGTGCTTATAATGTAAAAAAATTGCCTAATAGTTTATCAACATTTTAAGCTTAACATTCTTATCTGTTGCCTCAGTCTCATTGCTTAAAAGGTTTTTTGATGCTAGTGATTGTATTAATTTGGGATCTATCCAGTGGCGATTTTAGCATGTCCATTTTGATGGGGCCAACTCACCCCAAAAATTGTGATGAATGCCATCAAAGCCACTACACAACAGTAAACAATACATTAATTGCACTATCAAGGTGACAAATGGTGCCCACAAACTGTTAGGGCCTACATAAAGTCCCAACAGCAGTCTCAACACCTTACCACTGCTACACCTGGCTATCAGCTGAGCCTTGTCTGGCAGCGAAACAATTCATTCAGCCTCATTTACTGCCTTTAAAAAAACATAGCTGATATGGCTGACTTGCTTAAACAAATATGTTTTTTACTGATAATTGAGATGTACAAACTATGGCTTAAGGGGACGACGAGTGGATAAGAGGCAATCCGTAATTTTGATTAAGACATTAATGAGCGAGCTAGGACAGACATGGTCAATGTAACTATTTGTTCAGCACTTTTTAAATGTACAACGACAGAATTCTGAACGTGGGCCGTTCTTACAGTATTCTCCCTGTACACCAAGTCAGAACCGTAGGATAAATAAAGGGGGCATATAAGCAGACAATGAAAGCTTTTAAAATATTTGATGATGACATTTCTCTAAAATAAGCTATAGGCTAAATGTGCACCACCAAGTCGGAACAGTAGGTGAAATTAAGAGGTGAAAATATACCTGTCACGCTGGTATAAAGGATTTGGAGACAGGCGCAGGAATACATCATCTTGGGTTTTTAATAAACCCAAAACAAACACATATACAAAACACTGGGATGTACCCAAACAAAAGAGCGCGGGTAAACCTCGTAGAACGACACGGGAGGAGACCCATAATACACAATGCACAAAAGACGCAGCACAGGCTGAGACACCGCATACTGTAGGTACTCACATGACCAATGGTCAGAACAGTAGGCTAAGTTATGAGGGGAAAAGGGACCAAATTATTAGGGTGACTAATTTGGCTACTAACTGCTTACTACACAACATACACTTAGTATTACTTTCTTAGCTGCAGTATACATATCTCCCTGGCATATTACATAATTTATGCAGCAGCATACAAGACATTTTTTTGTACTGTCGGAGCTTGTCGGAGCTTGTTTTTTTCCCCCGAGTTCCCAGTTGTCTTGAACACTGAAGTCAGAGATTTCCCAGTTCCGAGTTTCCAGTCATTTTGAACGCGGCTGAAGATTTAAATATAAGGCAGCTTTGCTGGCTTGAACCTCTGAAGAGGTGTTATTTATTTTACGTCACCAATATTTTGGCAATAGGCTCATGCATTCAACATGTAATAATTATAACTGGAATTATTAGAAAATGTTATAAGTGGTTCAGTTGTATAGATACACAAATGCCTTTGAACATGTTGATATTGTCAAATCAACAAAACAAAAAAGAGCCTTCTGGCCATACAGCAAGGTAGGATAATAACAACAAACATCCAGAACTAGTCTAGGGGCTTGCTTACCTCGAGAGTCAGGCAAACACCTCTGAATCATATGCTAATTAGGTTTCGGATGATCAGTGAGGGTCAGTTGCTTGTTCTTCAAGAGTTCAATCACTGAGATTCACATAGTCCCCAAAACGTCCACAGAACTACAAAATGATGACTAAAATAATTACTACCATTGCTACGATAAAGCACTATGCTATTTTTCAAGAAGGTCTGAGTCCCGTTCTTCAAGAGCCAGAAATATTTGATTGATGTCAACAGTAAACTATTTAAAATAGTTCAAACTGAGTCCTTACCTGTTGATATGGTTATCTGCTTGCTGCTACCCCCCTGAGCAGTGTCCCTGTCCTCCAGCTCATTCTTGATCCCCTTCAACACAAACTGAGGGGCGGCAGGCTTAAAATTCATCCGAAAAGTGGACACGAAAGTCTTCTTGGGGCCCATGCTGGCCTTGTCCATCTTTGCCAGGTGAAAATGGCCACATCTGAAGAGGCAACCATTCAATGTTAAGCAGACACGACAAGGTTTCCGATTCGCTGTCTGTCAACGACCCCTTTTTCGCCCTCTCCTTTTATTGGCTGTCTCCTTTTATTTCTTCTTGATTTCTTTCTCTCTCACACTCTTATCTCTTTCACTTTCCATCTCTCTGCAAAGCGATGTGTCAAACTCTCATATGTTCCCTTTGGTTCACAATTCACACCTCATCTGGCATTGCTTTCACACTGGCTACAGCCACTAGCTAGCTCTCTATCCCACCACAGGAAACCACTATATTTATCAGGTTCAATTATATGGCTGGCCAGTGGCCCGCCTCCCCCTCCCACAACACAACAGACAGAGAGAGAACATACTCTCACACACACACACACAACAAAAACAAAGAGAGATATAGAGAAAGAGAGACATGGAGAGAAATGAACAGAGAGAGTTCACCTACTTGGTTATGTCCTTCACCAAACACAGTCACCAAACGCCTCTGCTAAGCACACCTAGCTAACTGTCACAATAAATCACATACACACAGAACACACACCACAAACAAAAAACAGCCTCGTCGTTCTCCTCTGTGGCATGTTTGTTTGGCAATCTCTACGCCACTAATGACATCACAGGAATCTAGGAGAGCAAGTAGGACAGCTTTTATATTTGTCTAACCCACTGTGTCAAACCACACTACAAATAATAATCTCCAATCTAGCTGAATGAATCTTACAGTTAGGGATTTCTCACAGAGATAGAATGTTGTGGATAGAATTGAGGTATAGGTGATATACGTTCACTTGAATATGTTCACTTGCTTTTGGAAATCCCATGCAGGCTTGCTGTTTCTGAGAGTGTCTTGTTGTGTCTGTCATTCAAGGTGTGTTCCATGGTTCCAGGGTTTACAGCAGTTTCGCCAGATTGGGCGGTTTTACAAACAACTGGGAAGTTTTACAAGCATTTGTTTTGTCATTGGGCTGGTAAAAGTGTAACTTTTTTGTGCATTGGGCAGGAAAGTGTCAATAGTATCTGGCAACGCTGGTTCACAGTTGTAGTACAGAATGTCTCTCTGCCTGCTAGCTGGGGCCATTGCTAGGCCCATCTTCTCTCATGCATATGTAAAGGACTGTGTGAAGAAGCTGACTCGCCACTCTCACCATTGGAAGGCACATTTTTTACTTCCCCTTATAAATGGTTTGGAGCGTTCATATTTTATATTTAGTTTATGTGACAAAACAAGCAGGTATAGTGTAGAGAATCATTGTACAATCAAAACCGCTCTGAAATATCTTTTACATAGCCAAAAATATTTTATTTTCAGCTTTTTGAAGCTGGTGTACAAAACCTAAAGTAAAAGCCAAAACTAAATTAAAGAACAGGGAGCATAGAAATACTGCCCATAGAAGAGATCTAACAATTTTTAGATGTTAAATGAGAATTACAGATCTATAACACACATTTCAATGTGAATTTGGTCAGCTTGCCCGAAAACATTTTGCCACTTTAATGTTTGGTCAAGTCACATTTTGGCCATTTCAGTTTCATATTTGAATGCGGTAATTTAGGTCTACCCATTTGCAATCCTCCAAGTCCATGTGATGTGCAGGTGCAAATGGACACTCGCTACACCGATGAGAAATATATTTCACCTTTATTTGTAGTCCCATGTATGTCATTCGTGTGTAATGGGAGCGTGCGCAGGTGCGCGGCTCATTAGTAATACGCCTACATTTTTCAGCCTGTTGACCTACAGAGCTATTATGAAGCGTATATTCCTTTATTAAGTGTTCCTGTTTTGAGATTGAGCCAGGAATGTTTAAAATGTCTACTTAGCCGGGATATGTACATTTGGGTGAATAGAGCTCCATGGGGTATGGTCATCTGTATATATGTACCTGTTTCAACAGTGTTCTTTAGTTATCCTCTAGCTCATGTATGTGAGCTATGTGGAGAGGCTGTCCATAGCCTGAAGGTACTGTATACCCCAACTTGCTGTAGTTGGTTTGGCAGGGCAGGCCTGATTGAGTTTTAGGTTTTGATATCAGATTATCAAAACAAATTATATGAGAGTCAGGCCCGCTGATTAGGCAGGATTAGGCGGCCGTCTGTGGCGGCAGATTGACGAGGGCGGCCTTTCCTGAGCTAAACTGACCCAACGTGCACCTCCAACAACATGTAAAACCTCTCAATTCTGCCTTAAATCAATGGCAATTTCTCTCAACCAGAGGCATAGGGGATTTTTAGTTAGGTGAGTGTTGATGCCGCCCGGTGATAAGCAGTGCCCACTTTGTCAAAGGCAGGGGCGCCTCTCCAGGGTGCTGTCAGAGAAACGCATCTCTGCGGCGCTCCACCAACGTTCTGTCAAAAAAATGATCTAACGTAATTCATGTAGCAGATAGAGGATATGGTAGAAAGAGTATGTGACCTTTTCTGTAGCCTACAGGCTGGAGATAAAATGTATGACAATGTAATGTATAAGGGCACAAGGCGAGAGCCAGATGCAGACACAGGGGGCAGATAGTTAGGAGTCTTAGATGTTTATTAATCCAAAAAGGGATAGGCAAGAGAATGGTCATGTACAGGCAAAAGGTCAAAACCAGTTCAGAGTCCAGTAGGTACCGAAGGGCAGGCAGGCTCGAGGTCAGGGCAGGCGGGAATGGAGTCCAGAAAACAGGCAAGGGTCAAAACCGGGAGGACTAGTAAAGAGAAGAGGAAAAAGGAGTACAGGAAAAAACACGCTGGTTGACTTGACAAACATACAGGACAAACTTGCACAGAGAGACAGGAAACACAGGGATAAATACATTGGGGAAAATAAGTGACACCTGGAGGGGGTGGAGACAATCACAAGGACAGGTGAAACAGATCAGGGTGTGACAGTAATGAGACGGATACTTTTTAAATCATGCAGGTTTCTCCAATCAAATAGCCTAACCTAAATTGCGACCAATCAAATAAAAAATGCATTGTTATGTTAACAACATATCCTAAAAACAGGACAGGTCAAAGTAAAATGGACAATATGGAATGGACAATCACAACTGTTGTCACCCCATTGTCATGATTAGTGGTTTCAAGTTTGTACCCGTCAGTTTTTGACAAGCTGATCATAGCGAAGAAGAAAATTCAAAACAAATGCAATCTGAAAAGCATAATAGAATATTGCACCATATCAAAGAAAAATAAATAACAATTTGCAAAACTGACGCATTGTCACGTTCTGACCCTAGTTCTTGTGTTATTTCTTTGTTTTAGTTGGTCAGGACGTGAGTTGGGTGGGTTATCTATGTTTTGTGTTTCTATGTTGGGTTTCTCGTTTGGCCTGATATGGTTCTCAATCAGAGGCAGGTGTTAGTCATTGTCCCTGATTGGGAACCATATTTAGGTAGCCTGTTTTCTGTTGTGTTTTGTGGGTGGTTATTTCCTGTTTAGTGTTTTTGTGTTTCACCTTTCAGGACTGTTCGTTTGTCGGTTTATTCTTTTGTTTCAGTGTTCAGTTTTATTATTAAAACATTATGGACACATACCACGCTGCATCTTGGTCCTCTTCTTCTCCTCCAGACGACGAACGTTACACGCATCCCACAAATTGAAATAAATGTAAAAAATAAGGATGCTATTACACATTTGCATTTAAAGTATAACTTTTTTAATGTATATAAACGTAGGTATATAAATGTATATAAAGTGCATATAAATGTAACAATTTAAAACGAATACAATCTGAACAACATAATAATACAATATTGCACCATATCAAAGAAAAAAAATAAACAATGATGCAAAACTGCGGCATCCCACTTTAAACTGGTCCCTCTTTTCTCTCTTCTTTATTGCCATGTTATAATCAGCAGCACACAGCAATGCTGACCATATTTTGCTTTTATGAGAGATTTGCATTCAGAAATGCAAGCTGCCTCACTTTCGAGGGGCTGATGCGGTTTCTTCTCTCAGCAATTATTTGTCCCATTTTCGAGAAGACCCTCATTGATGGAATGGATGTGGCCACTATGCAGAGTCTCCCTGTTATGACTTTAATATGCCGTGGGTAAACAGAGGCCTTGTTCTTCCACCAGCTCAGAGGATCTGCAGATCTTTGGAGTAGGGGCTCCTCCAAATAGGATCGGACCTCCATTATGGCATCTGCTGAGGGATTCCTTTGTGCTGCATCCCCAGTTGCTCTCTCTTCAAACAGCATTCAAACAGCAGACGTTTGTGGCACTACTGCTGGTGCTTCTGCTCCATCTGATCCCTCTTCTTCCTGTTGCCCTGGTGCCTGAGCCAGCTGACTGCTGGGGCTGTCCCTCCCTCTTTTTCCTGTTGCCCTGGTGCCTGAGCCAGCTGACTGCTGGGGCTGTCCCTCCCTCTTCTTCCTGTTGCCCTGGTACCTGAGCCAGCTGACTGCTGGGGCTGTCCCTCCCTGCTGCTGAGGTTATTATTTGAAGAGCCTCATCAATCGCTCTGGCATCACTGAAGGCTAACTTCTTAAACCTGGGGTCAAGTGCAGCGGTTTCTGATAGCACGTGATTATATTCCATTCTGTGGAACTTTCTGTCCATTGATGAACATAGGGTGTCCATCAACTCTGTCACATGTCCTGTGGTTACATTTGCTTCTCTCTGGCGGCTGGCTGTGATTCGCTGCAGACCCTTACACAGGAGTATCATTTTTAAGGCTGTCACATAGCTGAAAAGAGAGAACAGTAACTTATTAGTTCAGGTTCATGTTTTGTCTACTGATACTACATTCTCATCTACTGCTCATATACATATATAATACTGGATTAAATAATGATGTAGTAATAACTGCTTACTGTACCTCTCTCCACTGATCTCCACAGTGACCTGCTCGAAGCGTTCCAGGACTGCACACCTCCTCCACCACCTCCCATTCCTCTTGGGTCAGAGCATCAACAGGTGCATTGACAATGGCCAGGGTAGAGATGATGGCATCCTTTGACTCAAGAAACCGCTTCAACATATAAAATTTAGAATTCCACCTTGTAGTGCAGTTTTGTTTAGGCCTCAGCTCAGGCATCCCCATCTGGCGTTGTGTAGACTTTAATTTTTCAGCACCTACTGTGCTCCTGTGGAAGTATTGCACAGCTGCTTTCACTTTGTCCACAGTGGGCTTCATTGCCTTCAGAGCATCTCTTATAATCAGGTTGATTGTGTGGGCAAGACATGGATGATGGGTCCATTTTAACATTTTCATGGCTTTGGTTATGTTAGCTGCATTGTCGCTAACACAACAGACCACTTTTCCACCTACTTGCCATTCTCTGGCCACTCTCAACAGTTCCTCTGCCAAGTTCTCTGAGGTGTGTCTGTCACTGAACTAAAAGCAGTTCAGAAGACAGCTAGACATCAAAAAATCTTCAATAAAGTGACATGTAACCGATATGTAAGAAGTGGTTACCCTTGATGTCCAGCAGTCAGTGGTAAGGCAAACTGCAGTAGCTTTTTGGACTCTTTACCGCACTGAAGCCTGTGAGCTCTCGTACAGTTGTGGAATAAGTGATTTTGAAAGTGTTTTCCTGCTTGGAATTGTGTACATTGGATTTAGACTATTGCTATAATTTCTAAAATCTCTGTACTCTACGATCGAAAATGGCTGGAAATCGGTGGCAATCATTTTAGCCAATGCAATATCAATTTGGCCTTGTTTTGCTACAGACATAGACTTTGGCATAAACTGGTCCATAGAAGACTGCGTTGCTGTGGGTCGCGGAGTAGGCCTACTTGATTGAGTGGATACATCTGCCACGTGTGGAGGTGCTGGCTCCACCACTATCACTAGCAGGCCCGCTAGTTTCTCGAAGCTCCGCTACAGCTAGCTTCACAGTTGGGTGCACAGTTTGTATATGCCGGTGTAGGTTGTGCTTAGAACCGGCTTTATATGAGATTTTGTCTTGGCAAATTCTACACTGTGCTGTAACATTATTGGATGCATTATTAAAATGCTACTGTGCTTCCGACTCATTTTCCAGCTGTTGTTTCCCGTTACAGAATACGGACTCCAACAATGGAGGCAGCAGGAAAACAAAATATCTCCCAGATGGTCGACGAGCCCCTGCTCGTCATCACCATGACAAGCTGGCACAACTGGGGATGGCTATGGAAGTGGTTTGTTGCCTCCCGGATAAATATTACGGAACCCCATCTAAATGCCGTAGCTTCCTACTTCAGTGCTCCCTCTACTTCACGCACCAGATGGGAGCCCCCACTACCGAGAGGTCCAAGTTTCCCACGGTTATTTCTCTGCTGATTGGGCGGGTGTTGGAATGGGCCACTGCTGTCTGGGAGAGGAGCTAGATTCATATGAGGGGTTCATGGCTCTGTTCAAATGCATCTTTGATCACCCGTAGGGCAGAGAGGGGAGAGGAGCTAGATTCATATGAGGGGTTCATGGCTCTGTTCAAATGCATCTTTGATCACCCGTAGGGCAGAGAGGGGGGTGAGCGCCTACTCCAATTACTGCAGGGGAACCAGACGGCCGCTGAGTACGCGCTCACCTTCCGGACAGTAGCAGCACAGGGCTCTACGCTAACTTTTTTCCCAAGGAGTACATGTGCTCCTAAATGAAAAAATGTAGGAGCACACAAAGAAATTTAGGAGCACAGTGAAAAATTGAACCAAAATTATGAACAAACAATTTATTACATACATATTTATACTGCGGGTGTGAGTGTGTGCGTGTGTGCGTGTGTGTGTGCGTGTATATCAGTTGTCCAGCTGCTTTTGTATGTTGGCCGTCTGGCACGGTTAGAGGTCAGCCAGCGATCCACAGCAGGAGTGGGATCGAACTCCTCGACAGAAGGCCCCTCCAGGCTGATCCTCATCAGGACTTCGGTGGTGGAGACCCCAAGGCAGCTTCTTGTCGAATTACCATTAACTTATCAAAACCAACCATAGGATACCATACATAACCACTCAGGACTGTTAGTCTACCTTGTAATCGTGCCTGTAGGGGTCCGTTGTCAACATGGTCTCCAACAAGCCACTGTAGGTCCTTGAAATTAAGGCTGACCAGGATTTTCAGCCCCTGCCACTCATCCTGGATTACAGCTGTGTTGCACCCCGATCTGCAGGATTGAACAGAGCAAGTGAGTTTGCAAATATGCAAACATAACATTGTCTCATATGGCAATGCAGTGTCAAATACATTCTTAGCTCTCTAGAGGCTCCTTGAAATGCCTCATCAGGTCTGCCACACCATCATCGCCAAAGGTGAGAAGGCTGGCCTGGTCTTCTGGCCATGTGTCAGGGTTTAGCACTCTGAAAGACTCCACTGGGATCTGGACACCCTCATCCTTCAGCAAACCACCAAACCTGGCTTTGAAATCATCCACGCCGATGTTGATGGCCGCCTCAATGTGCTGCTTCAGCTGGGGATTGGTCAGGTCCATGAAGCCTTTCAGATCCCCCTTCAGTGTTATTACCTTTAACAGAAATAACACACACACACAGAGACACACACACCAACACACAATGAAATGTCTGGCCATTTGTCTGTCTCCCATAAAAAAAATGTAAAGACTTCTCCACTGCATTTCCCTCCTTATCCTCAAATCGTTCTATTGGGCAAGGAATACATTGATTCTCACACTGAGAATCTGTCTTAATCATCGATTTTAATCATTGATTAATCTTACATCCTAACAAGCTCTCATCCTAACACACCTGGAATCTCCTTTCATCACCCTGCTGCTGAGCAAGCATGGTCTGGATCTTTTCCAGCATGCCTCCTGCCTTTGCCCTAAGCTTTAGTGCGTCCAGTCTGGTCACTGTCTTCCTCAACTCTGATGTGGCTTAGGGGAGGATCAGGTCATTCCTTTGCAGGGTGAGGCTAAGTGAGGATAGCTCTTTAAACATGTCTGAAAGAAAATGGCAGAATACACAAAAGAGTGCATTCTCCATTTCCAGCTTTACCTGTAAAGTAGTGAGTAAATAAACGGTCATCTGTCAATTACTTGATTCTTAAAGTTAATTTGAGTCTTTAACCTATTTTTTAAAACTAGTGTGGTATTACATTTCCTGTGTAAAACTGACCTTCTTTGCCCGCCCTTGAACTTCCACTGTTGTTGATGCTACGGCCAGATGCTCCATGTGCTGCAGAACAACGGAGTACTGGCCTTCGTCAGTGGCAAGGTCCTTGTCTTGTCCATGCCGTAGGAACACTTTGAGGGCTCTGTGGACATGGGGATCCACCGAGTTCTCTTGACGCTAGACGGTGTTCAAATATCCACACCGAGCTCTTGTCCGAGAACATAGAGCTCTCGTTTGGATTTTCCGCTGAAGTGATACGTCTTCCATATCAGATTCAGAAGATCGTACACGACAGACGCCTTTGGCTCTTTCTTCTGGATGGTCAGTATTGCCAGCTCTAGTCTGTGAAAGTCAGAACAGAATCTTCCAAACAATTCACTGTCTCCTTCCCCCCCTGTCTCTTGTGCCAACAGAAAACAATAATTCTGTGGTATTTATCATTCCAGCACTTAGTGCTCGCACACAGACACACACACACAGTATTGTTTAAACTTCTCTGCTAGCAAATAAAACTAAATCATAGAGAATTTTCTGGTTACAAACCTATGTGGCATACTGTGGATTGGGATTATATGTCCCCCTGACTCTCTCTGCAGGTGGGCAATCATTACCCCACGGTGGCCCATGTTTATGGAGGCACCATCTGCCCCGAAGGAGATGCACTTCTTCATCCATGACCCTCCATCCTCCTCTGGGCAAACAGCACGAAATGCGGCCTTGGTGGCATCCAAAACACCTCGAATGACAACACAAAAAAACTATTATACAAAAGTATTTCTGACAAACTAAATTATCTCCATTATGAATAATGATTCAACTTTACACAAGAATAAAGCCTATAAATGTCACGTTCTGACCATAGTTCTTGTGTGTTTTGCTTGTTTTAGTATTGGTCAGGACGTGAGCTGGGTGGGCATTCTATGTTGTGTGTCTAGTTTGTCTGTTTCTGTGTTCGGCCTAATATGGTTCTCAATCAGAGGCAGCTGTCAATCGTTGTCCCTGATTGAGAATCATATATAGGTGGCTTGTTTTGTGTTGGGGATTTGTGGGTGGTTGTTTCCTGTCTTTGTGTTTTGTCTGCACCAGAAAGGACTGTATCGGTTTGCCAAATGTGTTATTTTGTTTTGTAAGTGTTCACGTTTATTTGTCGTAATTAAACATGTTGAGCACTGGCTACGCTGCGTGTTGGTCCGATCCCTGCTACACTCTCTCTTCTCGTGAAGAGAGGGAAGGCTGCCGTTACAGAACCACCCACCAAATTCGGACCAAGCAGCGTAGCAACGGGCAGCAGCGACAGCAGCAGCGGTACCAGGAGGAATGGACATGGGAGGAAATTCTGGACGGTAAAGGACCCTGGGCAGAGCCAGAGGAGTGTCGCCGCCCCAAAGCGGAGCTGGAGGCAGCAAAAGCGGAGAGGCGGCATTATGAGGCGCTAGCAAGGCAGAGCGGCTGGAAGCCCGAGAGGCTCTCCCAAAAATTTCTTGGAGGGGGGGCTAGAGGGGAGTGTGGCGAAGTCAGGTAGGAGACCTGCCCCAACTTCCCGGGCTTACCGTGGAGAGCGAGAGTACTGGCAGACACCGTGTTGTGCGGAAGAGCGCGCGGAGTCTCCTGTACGTGTGCTTAGTGCGGTACATTCCAGCTCCACGTATCGGCCGGGCTAGAGTGGGCATCGAGCCAGGTGCAATGAAGCCAGCTCAACACATCTGGTCTCCAGTGCGTCTCCTCGGGCCGGTGTACATGGCACCAGCCTTACGTATGGTGTCCCCGGTTCGCCAGCACAGCCCAGTGCGGGCTATTCCACCTCGCCGGACTGGCCTGGCTACGGGGAGCATTAAACCAGGTAAGGTTGGGCAGGCTCGGTGCTTAAGAGCTCCTGTACGCCTTCACGGTCCGGTATATCCGGCGCCACCTTCCCGCCCCAGCCCAGTACCACCAGTGCCTACCACGCACCAGGCCTACTGTGCGCCTCAGCAGGCCAGAGTTGCCTGCCTGCCCAGCGCCGTCTGAGCTGCCTGCCTGCCCAGCGCCGTCTGAGCTGCCTGCCTGCCCAGCGCCGTCTGAGCTGCCTGCCTGCCCAGCGCCGTCTGAGCTGCCTGCCTGCCCAGCGCCGTCTGAGCTGCCTGCCTGCCCAGCGCCGTCTGAGCTGCCTGCCTGCCCAGCGCCGTCTGAGCTGCCTGCCTGCCCAGCGCCGTCTGAGCTGCCTGCCTGCCCAGCGCCGTCTGCCCAGCGCCGTCAAAGCCATCCGTCTGCCCAGCGCCATCTGAGCCGCCCGTCTGTCCCGAGCCGTTAGAGCCGCCCGTCAGTCAGGAGCCGCTAGAGCCCCCCGTCAGTCAGGAGCCGCCAGAGCCGTCCGTCAGTCAGGAGCCGCCAGAGCCGTCCGTCAGTCAGGAGCCGCCAGAGCCGTCCGTCAGTCAGGAGCCGCCAGAGCCGTCCGTCAGTCAGGAGCCGCCAGAGCCGTCCGTCAGTCAGGAGCCGCCAGAGCCGTCCGTCTGTCAGGAGCCGCCAGCCAGTCAGGAGCCGCCAGAGCCGCCAGCCAGTCAGGAGCCGCCAGAGCCGCCAGCCAGTCAGGAGCCGCCAGAGCCGCCAGCCAGTCAGGAGCCGCCAGAGCCGTCAGCCAGTCAGGGGCCGCCAGCCAGTCAGGAGCTGCCAGAGCCGCCAGCCAGTCATGAGCCGCCCGCCAGTCATGAGCCGCCCTCCAGTCATGAGCCGCCCTCCAGTCATGAGCCGCCCTCCAGTCATGAGCCGCCCTCCAGTCATGAGCCGCACTCCAGTCATGAGCCGCCCTCCAGTCATGAGCCGCCCTCCAGACATGAGCCGCCCTCCAGACATGAGCCGCCCTCCAGTCATGAGCCGCCCTCCAGTCATGAGCCGCCTTCCAGTCATGAGCCGCCCTCCAGTCATGAGCCGCCCTCCAGTCATGAGCTGCCCTCCAGTCATGAGCTGCCTCTCTGTCCGGAGCTGCCCTTCAGTCCGGAGCTGCCCTTCAGTCCGGAGCTGCCCTTCAGTCCGGAGCTACCTCTCTGTCTTGAGCTACCTCTCTGTCCTGAGCTACCTCTCTGTCCTGAGCTACCTCTCTGTCCTGAGCTACCTCTCTGTCCTGAGCTGTCTCCTCAATTTAGTGGGGACCTTGGTGAGGATTCCTAGGCCAAGGTCGGGGGCGAGGGTCGCCACTCAAAGGACGCTAAGGAGGGGGACAAAGACAATGGTGGAGTGGTGGCCTCGTCCTGCGCCGGAGCCGCCACCGCGGACAGATGCCCACCCAGACCCTCCCCTTGAGTTTTCGGAGTCCGCACCTCAGGAGGGGGGTACTGTCACGTTTTGACCATAGTTCTTGTGTGTTTTGCTTGTTTTAGTGTTGGTCAGGACGTGAGCTGGGTGGGCATTCTATGTTGTGTGTCTAGTTTGTCTGTTTCTGTGTTCGGCCTAATATGGTTCTCAATCAGAGGCAGCTGTCAATCGTTGTCCCTGATTGAGAATCATATATAGGTGGCTTGTTTTGTGTTGGGGATTTGTGGGTGGTTGTTTCCTGTCTTTGTGTTTTGTCTGCACCAGAAAGGACTGTATCAGTTTGCCACATTTGTTATTTTGTTTTGTAAGTGTTCACGTTTATTTGTCGTAATTAAACATGTTGAGCACTGGCTACGCTGCGTGTTGGTCCGATCCCTGCTACACTCTCTCTTCTCGTGAAGAGAGGGAAGACTGCCGTTACAATAAAGAGGAACAATTTACCAATGGCATGAGAGTGGTCAAAGGTCTGTTGTCCGACCAGGAGATTGACTGGCTTCCCATCCTCCAACAAGCGTACGTAGACAATCTCGCATTCGGTGTTGGATATATCAGTGTCTCCGTCTATTAGAACGGCAATATACTTTGCGGCTTTCAGCTTCGCTGACAGGCTCTCTCTCATTATGTCAGCAATGTGACCGATCATCTCTGTACATCTTACATCATTGTCGTATGTGGGATTAATGTCAACTCCGTTTTTGTGGTGGAGTCTGATAAGCGGCCCAAATTTTATGATTCGCAAGGAATCGCAAGGAAGTATGCAATGAAGTATGCAATGTTTATCTTTATTTTCAGCTGCCTCCTCTTCTCCTCCTCAGACAGCAGCACTTGCCTCCTCAAGGCTGCTGACACCGTGCCTGATGGTTTCTCCTGTCTCAACAGGTACAGATCTCTGCACTGGATATGCCGCCGCGAGATGTTATGTTTCGCTACGCTATCTCTTTTCAGATGCGGGTTTCCTGGCACGAAGGACGAGTTGTCCGCCTGTTTCTGCCCTCTACAACATTTGCAGAACATGACGTTGTTTTCGAACTCTAGCTATGGGAACATTTTGAGCCAATTCGCATTGAATTTATATGTTCTCCCTCCACCGGCTACAGTGGACGTTGAAGTGACAGCGGGGGTCACGGTAGCGTCGCTAATGTTGTTCTCAGCATCCCTAACGTTAGCCGCCATGTCAACGTTAGCAACCTCAGGTAAACCTTGTGAAGAGGCTTCATTAGTTGAACCTTGCGAATCCCCCTTGCCGGATTCCTCTTTCTCCTCGTCTCTTTTTCGCTTAAAATAAAATTGAATGGGCTTCATTTTTAGCGATGTCTGCACGTTAACTTATAGCCTATACCGATACTATTTTCCAGTGTTGTTCACCTTTCTCTCTCTGACTGGACTGCGTCATCACAGAAAACTCTACTGTGGTTGGCACATGCCGCTTGTGGAATGTGGGACTTGTAGTTTTTAAACAATTAGCAGCGGGGGAAAAATAGATTACGGTAGGTTGTAATCTTTAAATCGCACACTGTGCTCGTAAATAATTTTTCCGGTTCGCACAGATCAATTTTTAGGGGCAAATGCGAGTGAAATACTTGCACTGTAGAGCCCTGCAGTATCCAGCGGATGGAACGAGCCGGCACTTCATATGCTATTCAGAAGAGGTCGAGAACCTCTCCTTGGACGCACTCATTGTGATGGCCATCCGTCTGGATAACCTACTTCAGGAGCGTCAGTACTCTCCTCGCTTCTCTCCCTCCCTCAGTGAACACTCGATCAGAGCCTGAACCCATGGAGGTGGGGGTCACACACTTCCATGTGGCGGAGCAACGCAGACAGCTAGGGCGCTGTCTGTATTGTGGTCAAGGAGGGCTCCAGCGGTGTCCGGCACTTCCTAATCCGGGATCCACAAGAGCAGAGGGACGGTCACGTGATCTTCCACCTCTTGGGGCAGGAGTGAGTATTCCATCTTCATCACTTTCTGCAAAGCTTTTTTTGGTGTCTATCACACTAGTTGACTGTCCCTAATGTACTGTGTCTATAGCGTTAGTGGATTCTGGTGCCGCGGGGAACTTTATTCACCAGACCCTTGCCTCTCTTAATTCTTAGGGCTAGGCGTCCCGTCAGCGGGACACCTGTCGACAACTTCCGATGAAATTGGAGGGCGCGCAATTCAAATAAATAATCATACAAATTATGGATATTAAACATTTAGGTACATACAAGTGTCTTATATCGGTTAAACACTTAGTCTTGTTCATCTAACGGCATTGTCCGATTTTATAATAGGCTTTACAGCAAAAGCACACCATGCGATTGTTTGAGGACGGCTCCCCACATAAAAAATATTTTTCAACCAGCACAAGCTTTATGAAATCACAAATAGCGATAAAATATTCACTTACTTTTTGAACATCTTCTTCTGATTTGCAATCCAAAGGGTCCCAGCTACAACATGCATGGTCATTTTGTTAGATAAAATCCTTCTTTATATACCAAAAAGTCTGTTTAGTTGGCGCCATCGATTTGAGTAATCCACTCATTCAACATGCAGAGAAAGGAATCCAAAAAGCGACCGCTAAACTTTGTTAAAACAAGTCAAAATATGTTTCTATGTAATCCTCAGGTACCCTAAACTGTAATTAAACTATAATATTTCATGCGGAAAGAAGTATGTTCAATCGAAAAGCAAAATAAGCAGGTGCGCGTCCTCTTCATCGCACACTGACTGCCAGTACCAAAACTCTAAATTCTTGTTTGGGAAGAAACAAGCCTGAAACCTTGAACAAAGACTGTTGACATCAATCAATCAATCAATTTTATTTTATATAGCCCTTCGTACATCAGCTAATATCTCGAAGTGCTGTACAGACACCCAGCCTAAAACCCCAAACAGCTAGTAATGCAGGTGTAGAAGCACGGTGGCTAGGAAAAACTCCCTAGAAAGGCCAAAACCTAGGAAGAAACCTAGAGAGGAACCAGGCTATGAGGGGTGGCCAGTCCTCTTCTGGCTGTGCCGGGTGGAGATTATAACAGAACTATGCCAAGATGTTCAAAAATGTTCATAAGTGACAAGCATGGTCAAATAATAATCATGAATAATTTTCAGTTGGCTTTTCATAGCCGATCATCAAGAGTTGAAAAACAACAGGTCTGGGACAGGTGGCGGTTCCATAACCGCAGGCAGAACAGCTGAAACTGGAATAGCAGCAAGGCCAGGCGGACTGGGGACAGCAAGGAGTCACCACGGGCGGCAGTCCCGACGCATGGTCCTAGGGCCCAGGTCCTCCGAGAGAAAGAAAGAGAGAAGGAGAAAATTAGAGAGAGCCAAGATTTTCAAAATTTCCATAAATGACAAGCATGGTCAAATAATAATCAGGAATAAATCTCAGTTGGCTTTTCATAGCCGATCATTAAGAGTTGAAAACAGCAGGTCTGGGACAGGTAGGGGTTCCATGACCGCAGGCAGAACAGTTGAAACTGGAATAGCAGCAAGGCCAGGCGGACTGGGGACAGCAAGGAGTCACCACGGCCGGTAGTCCCGACGTATGGTCCTAGGGCTCAGGTCCTCCGAGAGAAAGAAAGAGAGAAGGAGAAAATTAGAGAGAGCCAAGATTTTCAAAATGTTCATAAATGACAAGCATGGTCAAATAATAATCAGGAATAAATCTCAGTTGGCTTTTCATAGCATCTAGTGGAAGCCATAGGAATTTCAATCTGGGAGCTGGAATATGACCCATAGCTTTCAAATGTTTTTTTCTGGTTGGTTTTTCTTTGGATTTTCTCCTATAGTCTCATGCATTATTTCTACAAACTTCAAAGGGTTTTCTATCCAATGGTACCAATTATATGCATATCAAGGCTTCTGGGCCTGAGTAACAGGCAGTTTACTTTGGGCACGTCAGTCAGACAGGAAGTGGAGAAAAGTAGACCTCATACCCGCTCTCCTCTCCTTTCCCGGTTCAAGCCCTCAATAATCGGCCACTAGGATCCAGAACCATCACCCAACCACTCACCCTCACTGTGGAGTCCATTCATCAGGAGAACATCTCCTTCATCACCAGTTCACTAGATCATCCTTGGCCTCTTGGCTTCAACGCCATAAACCCACCATCTCATGGTCGATGATGAGAATCGCAGACTTGTCATCCGAATGCCGGAGGACCTGCTTCCCCATCTGCTGTGGTTCCACGTCAGTTGAGAGTCCTGTGGTTGCCCTCCAGCCAAACATCCCGGAGGAATATCAGGATCTGAGGGAGGTATTCTCCAACACCCGTGCCACCTGTCTTCCTCCTCATCGCCCCTGGGTCTGTACCATCAACCTGCTGGCAGGGTCTGCGCTTCCGCTGAGACCCAAGCCACGGAGGATTACATCCAAGCGGTGCTCCAACAAGGTTTCATCCGCACGTCTACTTCTGTGTCGGCTGGTTTCTTGTTCGTCGCCAAGAAGGATGGAGGGTTACATCCATGTATTGATTACAGAGGACTCGATGACATCACCACGAAGTACCGTTAACCTCTCCCGTTGGTGCCGGCAGCCATCGAACAGCACTGCGGGGCCCGGTTCTTTACCAAACTGGCCCTGCGGAGTGCATACAATCTCATCCGCATCTGGGAGGGGGATGAATGGAAGACTGCGTTTAGCATGATGTCTGGCATTTGGCTTAGCCAATGCTCCGTCAGTGTTCCAGGCATTCATTAACGAGGTGTTCAGAGACATGCTCGGACGCCAGGTGGTCGTGTATATCGATCCTGGAGGATCACATCACTCACGTTCGAGCAGTCCTGGAACGCCTCCTGGCTAACCACGTGTTCGTCAAGGCTGAGAGTGACACTTTCATCTGAAGGCTGTCTCCTTAGGCTACCAAATCAGCCCGCAGGGAGTGAGGAGGGATGACAAGAAGGTAGATGCCAACTTCTACCTCCGTTTCATCAGGAAATTCATCTCCGTCACCGCCTCTCCTCAAGGGTGGTCCCCGTAGGTTGGTGTGGATCCCAGCAGCTAAAGAGACCTTACGTCTACTCTAGGGACGTTTCACCTCCACCCCATTGCTCAAACACCCAGATCCCACAATATCGTTTGTGGTGGAGGTGGACGCTTCAGAGGTGAGCGTGGGGGCAATTCTGTCTCAGAAATTGTATCCATGTGCATATTACTCTAACTGTCCCCTGCAGAGAGGAATTACGACTTCGGTGATTGAGAGCTCTTGGCAGTGAAGTTGTCATTAGAGGAATGGATACACTGGCTGGAGGGCACCAAGAAACCATTCGTCATCCTCACCGACCATTGGAACCTGGAGTACATGCGGACAGCGAGGAGGCTGAATCCTCGCCAAGCAAGGTGAGCCCTTTTCTTCAAGGTTTGACTCCCTCAGACATATCGCCCAGGTTAAAAAAACACCAAGGCCGATGTCCCATCTCTACGATTCAGGAGAGGGTACTGTCCAGAATTCACCTATAATCCCATCCTCCCGAGTCGCAGCTCCTGTGGTCTGGGATGTAGATGTGGACGTTCGCCAGGCTTTGGAGAGGGAGCCCGCACCCACTAACTGTCCTCCTGAGCACATCTACAGTTGAAGTCAGAAGTTTACATACACCTTAGCCAAATACATTTAAACTCAGTTTTTCACAATTCCTGACATTTAATCCTAGTAAAAATTCCCTGTCTTAGGTCAGTTAGGATCACCACTTTATTTTAAGAATGTGAAATGTCAGAATAATAGTAGAGAACGATTTATTTCAGATTTTCTTTCTTTCATCACATTCCCAGTGGGTCAGAAGTTTACATACACTCTTGGGTCAAATGTTTCGGGTAGTCTTCAACAAGCTTCCCACAATAAATTGGGTGAATTCTGGCCCATTCCTCCTGACAGAGCTGGTGTAACTGAGTCAGGTTTGTAGGCCTCCTTGCTCGCACACGCTTTTTCAGTTCTGCCCACACATTTTCTACAGGATTGAGGTCAGGGCTTTGTGATGGCCACTTGTGATGGCCACTTTACTTTGTCCTTAAGCCATTTTGCCACAACTTTGGAAGTATGCTTGGGGTCATTGTCCATTTGGAAGTCCCATTTGCGACCAAGCTTTAACTTCCTGACTGATGTCTTGAGATGTTGCTTCAATATATCCACATAATTTTCCTCCTCATGATGCCTTCTATTTTGGGAAGTGCACCAGTCCCTCCTGCAGCAAAGCACCCCCACCACATGATGCTGCCACCCCCGTGCTTCACGGATGGTGTTCTTCGGCTTGCAAGCATCCCCCTTTTTCCTCCAAACATAACGATGGTCATTATGGCCAAACAGTTCTATTTTTGTTTCATCAGACTAGAGGACATTTCTCCAAAAGTACGATCTTTGTCCCCATGTGCAGTTGCAAACCGTAGTCTGGCTTTTTTATGGCGGTTTTGGAGCAGTGGCTTCTTCCTTGCTGAGCGGCCTTTCAGGTTATGTCGATATAGGACCCGTTTGACTGTGGATATAGCTACTTTTGTACCTGTTTCCTCCAGCATCTTCACAAGGGACTTTGCTCTTCTGGGATTGATTTGCACTTCTCGCACCAAAGTGCGTTCATCTCTAGGAGACAGAACACGTCTCCTTCCTGAGCGGTATGGCGGCTGCGTGGTCCCATGGTGTTTATACTTGCGTACTATTGTTTGTACAGATGAACGTGGTACTTTCAGGCGTTTGGAAAATGCTCCCAAGGATGAGCCAGACTTGTGGAGGTCTACAATTAATTTTTTTATTTTCTGAGGTCTTGGTTGATTAAAAAAAATATAAATTAACATGTTTTTTTTGGAGGGGGGGGGGGGCGGGTTCCCATGATGTCAAGCAAAGAGGCACTGAATTTGAAGGTAGGCCTTGAAATATATCCAGAGCTACCCCTCCAATTGACTCAAATTATATCAATTAGCCTATCAGAAGCTTCTAAAGCCATCGCATCATTTTCTGGAATTTTCCAAGCTGTTTAATAGCACAGTCAACTTAGTGTATGTGAACTTCTGACCCACTGGAATTGTGATACAGTGAAATAATCTGTCTGTAAACAATTGTTGGAAAAATTACTTGTGTCATGCACAAAGTAGCTGTCCTAACCGACTTGCCAAAACTATAGTTTGTTAACAAGAAATTTGTGGAGTGGTTGAAAAACGAGTTTTAATGACTCCAACCTAAGTGTATGTAAACTTCAACTGTACGTTCCCACTGGGATAAGGGATCGGTTGCTGACCTGGGCACACACAGCTATCGTTGCTGGACATCCAGGTATTTCTCGCAATACCTTACCTCTGAAAAGTAGTGGTGGCCCACCTTGGCGCAGGATGTCACTCGCTACGCCAACTCCTGTTCCTCTCCAGCAGGGAAACTCCTTCCCGTGCCTCAACGTCTCTGGTCCCATCTTTCCATTGACTTTGTTACTGATCTCCCCTCTGACGGTTTCACCACCATTTTGGTGGTTGTGGATAGATATTTTAAATCCTGTCGTTTTAATCCCTCTTTCTGGTCTCCCTACTGCTCTCCAGGTCACTGAGGCACTATTCCAGCAGGTCTACTGGCATTATGGCTTTCTGGAGGACATCGTCTCCGACCGTGGCCACCAATTCACATAATGGGTATTGAGAGCCTTTATGGAAAAGCTGGGGGTCACGGTCATCCTCACTTCCGGGTATAGGCCTCAGTCCAACGGGCAGGTGGCGAGGATGAACCAGGAGCTGGGGAGGTTCCTGAGGAGTCACTGTCAGGACCGGCAGGGAGAGTACCACCCTGGGGATCGTGTCTGGCTCTCTACCAAGAACCTCCCACTCCGCCTGCCCTGCAAGAAGCTGAGCCCCTGTGTTTGTGGGGCCGTTCAACGTACTCCGGAGGGTCAACGAGGTGACGTATAGGTTACAGCTTCCCAGTGACTACTGTATCTCCCTTCTCAGGCCAGTGGTTCCTGGTCCCCTAGCTGATGCTGTCCCCCACAGCACCCCTCCGCACCCTCTGGACATCCGGGGGTCCAGCCTATGCCATCAGATCTCTACTGGACTCCCGACGTCATGGGGGTCGGCTCCAGTACCTGGTGTACTGGGAGGTGTATGGCCCAGAGGAGCGTTGTTGGGTTCCAGTGGAGGACGTTCTGGATCCCAACATTTGTGATTTCCATTACCGACCGGGCCGTCCCTCTGGTCGGCGTTGCGCCGTGCAATCGGGGGGGGGGGGGGGGGGGGGGGGTTGTGTACTGTCACGTCTACTCCCGCTCCTCCCCTCCAGCGTTCGACGTCGCCGGTATACTAACCACCGGTCCTGGGATCAATCATCACGCACACCTGGCATCAATCATTACGCGCACCTGCACTCTAATGAGGTACACCTGGACTCCATTACCTCACTTACCTCCACTTTATGTGGCACTCCATTAGGTTCTTTCCCAAGTCAGTATTGTTCCTGTGTTTATACTGTTATGTTTCGTTCCATGTTTCATTCAACGTTTCACCTGCACCTCGACTCTCAGCGTCTCCGTTACACTTACAACCCAGTAAGCACGAGCTGATGTCTTTCTTTTGGTCCAGACCAGACATCTTTTTTTTTGTTTTACAAATGGTAAGCTTACCACATAGATGGGCATTCATAACATTTTTTGGTGTAGTTCAGACTGGCCTTGATTTCCACATCCACTGACATTGGTTCAGATTTGGTGCGGACCAAAAACCAATCATAGACATCTGTTTGCTTCAAGTTTTGTACGGTCTGGACCAGCCTTGATTTGGCCCAAATATAGATAAATAGAAAAGACATAATTTATAGACTTTTTTCTTTCTATTTTCATTCAGAACCAAAAATGTGCCTGATTTCAACATCCGGAAAATACGTATTATAGACATCTTTTCAAAGTCATTTTGCTTACTGAAATTATTCCAGTTTTGCAGGGTGGTATTTTTTGTCTCTCCTAGGGTGGCAGAACGGCAAGGACCGGCCCTGGTCTGATTATCAATGTAAATATGTTTTAGATGTTATGTAAATATTCTGACTTACTACAACTTAACCTGGAACCACTTTTACACTTAATAAAATGAACTCTATTTAGCACTTGATCCTGCTGCCTCCTGATACTACTCCAACAAACAGTCCCTACGACAGATCGATGTTTATCAGTCGGAGAACCCCATAGCATTAAAATACTGAGGGAGTGGTCTCCCTCAGTCTCATACATTATAGTGGTAATTTGCATTTCATTGGGAGTCACTAGGTCAAATATGTGATACTGCAGGTATAGGCTCATTTTTACTGGATACCTCATAGTATCAATCTCTTTATAAACTTTGTTCTCTCCAACCAGCAGTCAGTGAATTATTTGAATGTATTTGAAAAAAAAAGTGGACCTCTAGAATGATGGTAATAGTTACCATAGTTACTCATGGAATAATGTTGTCAACAACTTTTAAATAAATAATGGCGGGTTGGAATTTACAGTAATAACAAAATCATCATGCATTATTACAAATGGATTAAAGAGCAACGAGAGGACAAGAAGGAAAAATAGCATGACACTGGGCTACACACTTAAAGAGTTGGTGAGGCTGGTGGTAAAGTTCAGAAGCATCTGAAATGGTTTAGCAGGCAAGCCATGTGGGCTAGTGAAGAAGCATGGTGATTGATGGGCCATGAGAAGGCTGTGTGAGTTAAATCATTTCAAGATCGCCACGCGTGTTACTCTTTGATCTCTTGTGAAGAAAAGTTAGTACACCATGAAATCAGGAAGATAGAACTGTTTTGAAAGCCATGATGTGTTTTCAGTGTCACTAAATTGATTAAAACTACACAGTAGGCAAAAGGTTGCAAGGACATCTTCATGGTCAAGTTGTATACTGATTGTTAGAGGATATTTTGTCTGACTTTTTAGCAACCACAACATATTTCTTCATCTGGTTTTAACCTGGATATCTGACGAGAACATAGTATGACATCTTGATATTATCACAAAAAATATTCTCAAAAGCTGGAGAGAGGATTCAGCATGGCCTATCTATAATGTAGAATTGGAAATCCTATGGTTATTTAGAATTGATTTATTAATTTATTGAGAAAAGATGCACTGAGTACAAACCAGAGGATTCCACTTGTTTCCAATGGATGGAATACACACAATACAGACAAAATAATGATTCTAACCTGATCTATTCTATGGACCTCATTGGTTGCATTTACACAGGATGCCCAAATCTGATGTTTGGACCAATTATTGTTAAAAGATCTGATTGGTCATCAAAAGACCAATAATTGGGCAAAAGATCAGAATTGGGCTGCCTGTGAAAAGGCAGCCATAGAGATCATGGTAATTGTCAGAATTACATAAAGGGGATAAAATCAGCATTCAAAGCCCCACGCCTTCCTGGTTCTACACACTAATCGTTATCAGAAGGAAATCGCTCAGTTTTGACGAATTCCCAGGAATTCCAAACAGGAAAAGCACAGACGGGGAAGCTCAATGTTTTTTTTCTCTGAGTGTGTATTCCAAATATGTTAAAGATTCTTCATCCTGTTCCCACACGTTCCATATACATATTTCAGTGGGACAGGGACCTTGAAAAATACTCCTGAAATTCCTCAACAAGCATGTAAAGTGCGAAGCTGTACCTAGACACTGATCTTGGGTAAATTTTGCATTTCCCCCACTAATGGTTAAGGTTAAGTTGGGGGAGGGGAAGCTGATCCTAGATCTGTATCTAGTGGAATCTTCACCCCGGAGCCAACAAGCATCAATGTTTCTGAGAGTGAGGCTATTGCCATTAAAAAGACGCTGAAAAGACGTCACGTTAAAAAAAAGTCACGTTCATTTTCAGTTCTAAGTGAAAGTTGAAAATACATATTTTACGTATGTTGAAAAGATGACATTTAAAAACATGTATTTGTCTGACATTGAAGACAAGTTAATTTTCAGTTCTAAGTGAAAGTTGAAAAGTCAACATATGAACGTTGAAAATAAGTCTTTTTTGGTCGTTATTTCTACGGCTACATTTCAACCATACATCATTTCACTTACATCTATATGTACATTGAAAAGTCATTATGTTACATTCATACATTTTATTTTCAAATAAAATATACAATTAGAGTAAAATGGAGAACAGTTATTATTGCTACCATCTGTCACTTGCACTTACCTTAGCCTTTTCAAAAGCTTTAGAATTGGCAGTGAACATGTTCAAAGTTTTCTGACACCACCAACTGAACTCTTTAACTTCTCAGTATGGGTTACAGAAACATTTTACTTCCTACACTCTAAAAAGAAAAAGGTTCCTGGAGTGTCCTTTAGGGGTTCTTCAAATTAAAACTGTGGGAGTGCATGACTGTGATATGTAGTTGTTTAGCTACCTTAGTTGTATGGACTGTAAGTGGCTCTGGATAAGTGTCTGCTAAATGACCAAATTGTAAATGTAAAAATTAACACTTGCAAAGCACCCTGGGTATTATTCCAATGAGCTCTGCCCCCAAACCAGACCAAATTTGGCAGGTCCGGATTGACCTAATGTAGCACGGGTAAAAGAAACGCCTGAAACTAAATTACCCACATTCTGGTCAAATGTCGGGGAAGGTTCTCTTCTGCACTGTTCAACCAATCCAGTAAATGTGGAGGAGGAGTTAAGATGGAGTGTCGCCTTGTTACTATTCAGGATGGAAACAACTTCAGAGAGCAAATAGCAAGCGTGCCATAGCTAGCTGCTGGCCAGATATTAGCTAGCGTTATCTAGCATTAATGGAATCTCCGCCAAAGACGACATCAACAAAATTGGTATGTGGTGTCTGTTGACTTTGTGTCAAGAATTTCATCTCAAAGAAAAACAGGCAATATTATATTATATCAAGTTATATCTTTCATCTTTTCACAAATCCAAAAGCGGAAGTCGTTTCATAGTCTCTCTTCCTTTTCCACTGAAAACCATATGTCTCCAATTTTTGCCAAATGCTGAGGCTGGGTCCGGACTGGACCAAATTTGAACCAATCATAGTCTATGTTTGGGCTAAATAAAGACCGGTCCAGGTGGACCAAAAATCTAAGTCTGTAGACATTGAAATCAAGGCCATGGCGGACGGAACAAACATAAACCAATAGTCAATGTCCATGGATGTCCTGCGGCAGTCAGTGCTCACTGGGGTATATCATTTGGCCAAATCAAATAATTTTTGGGGCCAAACCTAGGCCGGTCCAGACAAGACTAAAAATCTAAGTCTGTGGACTTTGAAATCAAGGCTAGGGCGGACGAAACAAATATCAACCAATAATGCTCACTGGGGGTACGTCATTGTCTTTTTGTCTATCAAAAGTAGGCTATAACTCAAGTCAACTATTGTCTGATGAGTTCCATTTGTGAAAAGACAGAATGTTAGGCCAGGGTTTCCCAAACTCTGTCCTCGAGACCCCAAGGGGTGCATGTTTTGGTTTTCGCCCTAAAACTACACAGCTGGTTGAAATGCTCAAAGCTTGACGATTAGTTGATTATTTGAATCAACTGTGTAGTGCTAGGGCAAAAACCAAAACGTGCACCCTTTGGGGTCCCGAGGACCGAGTTTGGAAAACCCTGCTTTAGGCGATAGTAGGATAGCACCCTCCTCTTCGGAAGTGACTTAGTTTAATCACGACCACTTAATTCGAGACACAGGTCCTTTTAAGTCAACATTTGGGAAAGGACAGAAGTGGAATTTTTGATTTTAGGTCATAAGTCATTGACAAGTTGCCAACCATTACACAAACCACTACCAAACCAAACATGAAGCTTAAACTCTTTAAGGAATGAGCCAGTGAAAAATTGTGGGACCGTGACGTCTGATTTAAGATGTTTATGTTAAAGGGTCCTATGATAATCCATCATTTGAAGACTGTGAGAACTAAAAATGCTTCTATTCTAGTTTGGTTTGCGAAGTATAGGATATGTTAGACTTGTGAGAGAGCCAGTATCCACAATAATCCTTTTTATCTTGTCACTGTGTCGTGCCTGAATTCCAATGTCAGGCAAATTAGTACATGGAGATGTGTTAAGTACAGTCAGGTCCAAAATAATGGCAACCTTGATAAAGATGAGCAAAAAAGACTGTATAAAATAAACAATACAAATACTGAACCCTATTGTATGAAGGAAAAAAAATCGAATCATTATTTTATACTAATACAACTACTCAGAGAAAGACCTTTTTTTTGTAAAAAAACACATTTAAAAAAAGATAGGGGTCAAAATTATTGGCACTCCTGTTATCAATACTCCGGCGCCCTCGGCACTGAGCCTTTTTCTAAAATGTTTTATGAGATTGGTGAACACGTTTGGTGGGATCTTAGACTATTCCTCCATACAGCATCTTTCCAGAACATTGATATCCTCTGTCTGCGCTTATAGACTGCCTTCTTCAATTGTATTAATTTATTTTAGACAGTCTTTTTTGCTCATCTAGGCAACCTGCCTAAATGACTACAGACCCGTAGCACTCATGTCCGTAGCCATGAAGTGCTTTGAAAGGCTGGTATTGGCTCACATCAACACCATTATCCCAGAAACCCTAGACCCACTCCAATTTGCATACTGCCCAAACAGATCCACAGATGATGCAATCTCTATTGCACTCCACACTGCCCTTTCCCACCTAGACAAAAGGAACACTTATGTGAGAATGCTATTCGTTGACTACAGCTCAGCGTTCAACACCACAGTACCCTCAAAGCTCATCACTAAGCTAAGGATTCTGGGACTAAACACCTCCCTCTGCAACTCGATCCTGGACTTCCTGACGAGCCACCCCCAGGTGGTGAAGGTAGGTGGCAACACATCTGCCACGCTGATCCTCAACATTGGAGCCCCCCAGGGGTGCGTGCTCAGTCCCCTCCTGTACTCCCTGTTCACCTGAGAGCTTCAAGTTCCTTGGTGTCCACATCACCAACAAACTGGAATGGTCCAAACACACCAAGACAGTTGTGAAGAGGGCATGACAAAGCCTATTCCCCCTCAGGAAACTAAAAAGATTTGGCATGGGTCCTGAGATCCTCAAAGGTTCTACAGCTGCAACGTCGAGAGCATCCTGACTGGTTGCATCACTGCCTGGTATGGCAATTGCTCAGCCTCCGACCGCAAGGCACTACCAGAGGGTAGTGCGTACGGCCCAGTACATCACTGGGGCTAAGCTGCCTGCCATCCAGGACCTCTACACCAGGCGGTGTCAGAGGAAGGCCCTAAAAATTGTCAAAAACCCCAGCCACCCCAGTCAAAGACTGTTCTCTCTGCTACCGCATGGCAAGCGTTACCGGAGTGCCAAGTCTAGGACAAAAAGGCTTCTCAACAGTTTTTACCCCCAAGCCATAAGACTCCTGAACAGGTAATCGAATGGCTACCCCAACCCCTCTTTTTTACGCTGCTGCTACTCTCTGTTTATCATATATGCATAGTCACTTTAACTATACATTCATGTACACATGCACATACTACCTCAATTGGCACAACCAACCAGTGCTCCCGCACATTGGCTAACCGGGCTATCTGCATTGTGTCCCGCCACCCCCCACCCGCCAACCCCTCTTTACGCTACTGCTACTCTCTGTTCATCATATATGCATAGTCACTTTAACCATATCTACATGTACATACTACCTCAATCAGCCTGACTAACCGGTGTCTGTATGTAGCCTAGCTACTTTTATAGCCTCACTACTGTTTTTCACTGTCTTTTTACTGTTGTTTTTATTTCTTTACTTACCTATTGTTCACCTAATACCTTTTTTGCACTATTGGTTAGAGCCTGTAAGTAAGCATTTCACTGTAAGGTGAAACATTTTTGATTTGATTTGATCTCTATCAAGGGTAGCAATCATTTTGGACCTGATGGTATGTTATCTTATACTCACACACGCATGAACACACATTCACACACAGATATGTAATGGCTCATGTAAAATAATACAATTGTGAAAAGTACTTCTGGAAAAAGGTTTAAAAATCTTCACCCAATTCAAAAAGCAATGAGTAGTCACATTGAAATTTCAGCAATTGATGCAGTGCTCATCAGTCAGTCATAAGTACTATTGTATGTACTCATTATACTGTAAGTCACTTTGGAGAAAAGTGTTGGCTAAATGGCATACACAATATATATATATATACAAAAATATGTGGACACCCCTTCAAATTAGTGGATTCTGATATTTCAGCCACACTCATTGCTGACAGGTGTATAAAATCAGGCACACAGCCATGCAATCTCCATAAACAAACATTTGCAGCAGAATGGCCTTACTGTAGGGCTCAGTGACTTTCAACGTGGCACCGTCATAGTATGCCACCTTTCCAACAAGTCAGTTCGTCAAATGTCCGCCCTGCTAGAGCTGCCCCGGTCAACTGTAAGTGCTGTTATTGTGAAGTGGAAATGTCTAGGAGCAACAACGGCTCAGCCGCGAAGTGGTAGGCCACAAAAGCTCACAGAACAGGACCACCAAGTGCTGAAGCGCATAGCTCGTAAAAATCATCTGTCCTTGGTTGCAACACTCGCTACCGAGTTCCAAACTGCCTCTGGAAGCAACGTCAGCACAAGAACTGTTCGTCGGGAGCTTCATGAAATGCATTTCCATGGCCGGGCAGCCACACACAAGCCTAAGATCACCATGCGCAATGCCAAGCGTCTGCTGGCGTGGTGTTAAGCTCGCCGCCATTGGACTCTGGAGCAGTGGAGACGCGTTCTCTGGAGTGATGAATCACGCTTCACCATCGAGCAGTCCGACAGACAAATCTGGGTTAGGCCAATGCCAGGATAACACTACCTGCCCGAATGTACAGTTGATGTCGGAAGTTTACATACACCTTAGCCAAATACATTTAAACTCGGTTTTTCACAATTCCTGACATTTAATCTTAGTAAAAATTCCCTCTTAGGTCAGTTAAGATCACCACTTTATTTTAAGAATGCGAAATGTCAGAATAATAGTAGAGAGAATTATTTATTTCAGCTTTTATTTTTTTTCATCACATTCCCAGTGGGTCAGAAGTTTACCTACACTCAATTAGTATTTGGTAGCATTGCCTTTAAATTGTTTAACTTGTCAAACGTTTCAGGTAGCCTTCCACAAGCTTCCCACAATAAGTTGGGTGAATTTTGGCCCATTCCTCCTGACAAAGCTGGTGCAACTGAGTCAGGTTCGTAGGCCTCCTTGCTCGCACACGCTTTTTCAGTTCTGCCCACATATTTTCTATAGGATTGAGGTCAGGGCTTTGTGATGGCCACTCCAAGAACCTTGACTTTGTTGTCAATTTTGTAAGCCATTTTGCCACAACTTTGGAAGTATGCTTGGGGTCATTGTCCATTTGGAAGACCCATTTGCGACCAAGCTTTAACTTCCTGACTGATGTCTTGAGATGTTGCTTCAATATATCTACATCATTTTCCATCCTCATGATGCCATCTATTTTGTGAAGTGCACCAGTCTCTCCTGCAGCAAAGCACCCCCACAACATGATGCTGCCATTATGGCCAAACAGTTCTATTTTTGTTTCATCAGACCAGAGGACATTTCTCCAAAAAGTACAATCTTTGTCCCCATGTGCAATTGCAAACCGAAGTCTGGCTTTTTTATGACTGTTTTGGAGCAGTGGCTTCTCCCTTGCTGAGAGGCCTTTCAGGTTATGTCAATATAGGACTCGTTTTACTGTGGATATAGATACTTTTGTACCTGTTTCCTCCAACATCTTCACAAGGTCCTTTGCTGTTGTTCTGGGATTGATTTGCACTTTTCGCACCAAAGTACGTTCATCTCTAGGAGACAGAATGCGTCTCCTTCCTGAGTTGTATGATGGCTGCGTGGTCCGATGGTGTTTATATTTGCGTACTATTGTTTGTACAGATGAACGTGGTACCTTCAGGCGTTTGGAAATTGCTGCCAAGGATGAACCAGACTTGTGGAGGTCTACAATTATTTTTCTGAGGTCTTGGCTGATTTCTTTTCATTTACCCATGATGTCAAGGAAAGAGGCACTGAGTTTGGAGGTAGGCCTTGAAATACATCCACAGGTACGCCTCCAAATGACTCAAATTATGTCAATTAGCCTATCAGAAGCTAAAGCCATGACATAATTTTCGGGAATTTTCCAAGCTGTTTAAAGGCACAGTCAACTTAGTGTATGTAAACTTCTGACCCACTGGAATTGTGAAACAGTGAATGATAAGTGAAATAATCTGTCTATAAACAATTGTTGGAAAAATTACTTGTGTCATGCACAAAGTAGATGTCCTAACCGACTTGCCAAAACTATAATTTGTTAACAAGTTTTAATGAGTTTTAATGACTCCAACCTAAGTGTATGTAAACTTCTATAGTGCCAACTGTAGAGTTTATTGGAGGAGGAATATGGGTCAGGGGCTGTTTTTCATGGTTCGGGCTAGACCCCTTTGTACCATTGAAGGGAAATCTTAACGCTATAGCATACAATTACATTCTAGACGATTCTGTTCTTCCAAATTTGTGGCAACAGTTTGGGGAAGACCCTTTCCTGTTTCAGCATGACAATGCCCTCGTGCACAAAGCGAGGTCCATACAGAAATGGTTTGTCGTGGTCGGTGTGGAAGAACTTCCCTGGCCTGCACAGAGCCCTGACCTCAACCCCGTCCAACACCTTTGGGATGAATTGGAATACCGACTGCGAGTAAGGACTAATCGCCCAACATCAGTGCCAACTCCATATTAATGCCCATGATTTTGGAATGAGATGTTCGACGAGAAGGTTTCCACATTCTTTTAGTCATGTAGTGTATTAAGAATACAATGAAATGGCCTCTCGAGTGGCACAGCGATCTAAGAAACTGAATCGCAGTGATGCGGCATCACTACAGCCTGGGGTCATTACCGGTTGTAACCAGGAGTCCCATAGGGTAGCGTCGTCCGGGTTAGGGGAAGGTTTGGCCACGGGGGCTTTACTTGGCTCATCGCTCTCTAGCAACTCCTTGTGGTGGGCCAGGCGCCTGCAGGCCTACTTCCGGTTGTCAGTTGAACAGTGTTTCCTCCGACACATTGGTGCGGCTGGCTTCCGGGTTAAGCGAGCGGATGTTAAGAGGCGCGGTTTGGTGAGTCATGTTTCAGAGGACGCATGATTCAACCTTCGCCTCTCCCGAGCCCGTTGGGGAGTTTCAGCGATGAGACAAGATCGTAATCACGAAATTGGGGAGGAAAATGATGGCAAATTTTTTTTAATAAAAAATAATAGGATGTAGTACAATATCTACACATTTCTTGCTTTTAATTGGAAGTCATCCATACTCCCTCCATACTCCCTGCTCCCTAATACTGGTGTGGCAGCAGAGGCAAGTTGTGCCTCTCTTCCAGCAGGTCGCGGGGCTGCAGCATGTTGCGGCAGCCACTCCAGCTCCAGCTGTAGGTGGAAAATGTGTCAGAGAAGGCATTGTGGCCCAGAGAGGTGTGGTAGCTCTGCAGCGAGCCCCAGGAGTCCCAGGTGTCCCGCTGCTTGTACTGGCTCAGCGTCTCCAGGTAGGTGTTCAAGCCCTCTTTGGACTGGGGTGAGAGAGGGACGGAGGGAGGAGAGAGAGGGAAGTAGAGAGTAACTCACTTTAATCAGGCCTTTCCAAGCAGAGATATTGTTTGTACAGTAGCCCTACGTTGTAGTCACACGTATTACATAGCACATTGTTACATAAAAATGGCAGGGATGGAGAGAAGAGAGAGGCATCTTTGCTGAGAAGATTTGGAATAGATGGAAGGGGGATACAGAGACAGGAGGAAAGACGGGAAGACTCAAACATGGCCATTTCTAACTGAAATACTGCAAAGGTATTGACTAAAATGGCAAATGCATGATGTTGTTGTTATAGTGTGAGCTGGAGCACCTTGCGGTGTATTTGGTTGATGTTGTCATAGGTGAGATGTTCTCGGTCCTTCACTTGCAGGTCCACCTTGATCTTGACCGGAGTGATCATGTCCTTAGTCTCCTTTCCTGGGTACTTGATTGATAACTGTGGGAGGGACGGAAGGAAGTGGAGAGAGTGAGCCAGAGAGAGAGAGAGAGAGAGAGATAGAGAGATGAGTAACCCACAATCTCCTCCCTATAGGCTGTGTCATTGTCATCGGTGATTAGGCCTACCAGCATCGTGTCGTCGGCAAACTTAATGATGGTGTTGGAGTCTTGCGCGGCCACAGAGTAGTGGGTGAACAGGGAGTACAGGAGGGGACTAAGCACGCACCCCTGAAGGGCCCCCGTGTTGAGGGTAAGCATGGCGAATGTGTTGTTGCCTACCCTCACCACCTGGGGGCGGCCTGTCATGAAGTCCAGGATCCAGTTGCAGAGGGAGGTGATCAGTCCCAAGGACCTTAGCTTAGTGATGAGCTTCGAGGGCACTATGGTGTTGAATGCTGAGCTGTAGTCAATGAACAGCATTCTCACATAGGGACTATGGTTGTCTGCTGAAACATGTAGGTATTACAGACTGGGTCAGGGAGAGGTTGAAAATGTCAATGAAGTCACTTGCCAGCTGGTTAGCGCATGCTCTTAGTATGCGTCCTGCTAATCCATCTGGCTCTGCGGCCTTGTGAATGTTAACCTGTTTAAAGGTCTTACTCACATCGGCTAAGGAGAGCATGATTCCACATTCGTCCGGAACAGCTGGTGCTCTTATGCGTGGTTCACTGTTGCTTGCCTCGAAGCGAGCATAGAAGGCATTTAGCTCGTCTAGTAGGCTCGTGTCACTAGGTAGCTCGTGTTTGGGTTTCCCGTGTTTGGGTTTCCCTTTGTAATCCGTGATAGTTTGCAAGCCCTGACAAGCGTCAGACCGGTGTAGTAGGATTGGATCTTAGTCCTGTAGTGATACTTTTTGATGGTTCGTCGGAGGGTGTAGCCGGATTTCTTATAAGCGTTTGGATTAGTGTCCCACTTCTTGAAAATGGCAGCTCAAGCCTTTAGCTCAGTGCAGATGTTGACTGTAATCCATGGCTTCTGGTTGGAATATGTATGTCCGGTCTCTGTGGGGACAATGTCGTCAATGCACTTAATTAAGCCGATGACTCATGTGGTAAACTCCTCAATGCCATTGGATGAATCCCAGAACATATTCCAGCAAAACAGTCCTGTAGAGTAGCATCCGCTTCATCGGACCACTTCCTAATTGAGCGTGTCACTGGTACTTCCTGTTTGTTCTTGCTTGTAAGCAGGAATCAGGAGCATAGAGTAATGGTCAGATTTGCCAAATAGAGGGCGAGGGAGAGTGTTGTATGTGTCTCTTTGTGGAGTAAATGTGATCTAGAGTTTTTCCCCCCGCTAGTTGCATAGGTGACATGCTGGTAGAAACAAGGTAGAACGGATTTCAGTTTTCCTGCATTAATATCACCGGCCACTAGAAGTGCTACCTCTGGAGGAGTATTTTCTTGTTGGCTTATGGTCCTATATAGCTCATTGAGTGCGGTCTTAGTGCCAGCATCGGTTTGTGGTGGTAAATAGACAGCTACGAAAAATATAGATAAACTCTCTTGGTAAATAGTATGGTCTACACAGTGTATCATAAGGTATTCTAACTCAGGTGAGAAGAATTTCGAGACTTCCTTAATATTAGAGATTGCACACCAGCTGTTGTTAACAGAGAGACACGCCCTTGAGTTTACGAGACGCTGCCGTTCTGTCCTACTGATGCATAGAAAAATAATGTTGAATTTACATAAACCATGTCCTCGTTCAGCCATGACTCCGTGAAGCAGGATATTACAGTTCTTCAGGTCCCGTTGATAGGATAGTCTCGAACGGAGCTCGTCTAGTTTGTTCTTCAGTCATTGTACATTCGCCAATAGAACAGAGGGTAGAGGAGGTTTATTTAATCACTCCCGTAGTTTCGTCAGGGTGCCCCCACGTCGGCTTTTATATCGCCGTCTTTTCATATTTGGGGAAAATGTACTAAACTTCCCCTGCTATTATCCTTGTATTTTTAGATTCATAAATAGGGATAATAATTAATGAATTGCTGATTCAGAACTGAATTAAGATAAGAAGCCAGGGAAGACAACATCTAGATAAAGTTTGGTTACATAAATGAAAAAAGCTGTATACTTGACAATATTCAACACAGCATGCAATACAGCGGTGATCCAGATGCATTTTCAGTCAATTCAGGTCGTTATTGTAAAATATAATTGATTTATTCTCGATGACTTACCTGGCTAAATAAAGGCGCAAGTAAATAAAATAAAGTAAACCGAATTGGCTGAATTTACTGAATTTAAATGGAATTGTCTCCAACCCTTCTGTCATTTTAGCTCATACCTGTCTGATGCGCTCCTCGATCTCCACGGTCTTCCAGGTCTTGGCAGAGGGGACACTTCCCTGTGTCGCCACCCGCTTGCCCACCATGACCTTTGACTTGACGTTCAGGCTGGGCCGCTTAGAATATGGGCTGGTACTGGGAGCTGAGAGAGTCACACACACAACGCAGTGACTCGGATTCAATTCAATTCAGTAATCCAATGTTGCCAAAGAAGACAAAGGTTTGGGGTCACTTAGAAATGTGTTTGTTTTTGAAAGAAAAGCAAATTTTTTGTCCATTGAAATATCATAATTTTGATCAGAAATACAGTGTAGACATTGTTAACGTTGTAAATGACTATTGTAGCTGGAAACGGCAGATTTTTTTATGGAATATCTACACAGGTGTACAGAGGCCCATTATTAGCAACCATCACTCATGTGTTCCAATGACACGTTGAGTTAGCTAATCCAACTTTTTCATTTTAAAAGGCTAATTGATCCTTAGAAAACCCTTTTGCAATTATGTTAGCACAGCTGAAAACTGTTGTTTTGATTAAAGAAGCAATAAAATAGGCCTTCTTAAGACTAGTTGAGTATCTGGAGCATCCTCATTTGTGGGTTCAATTACAGGCTCAAAATGGCCAGAAACAAAGCACTTTCTTCTGAAACTCGTCAGTCTATTCTTGTTCTGAGAAATGAAGGCTATTCCATGTGAGAAATTGCCAAGAAACTGAAGATCTCGTACAACGCTGTGTACTACTCCCTTCACAGAACAGCACAAACTGGCTCTAACCAGAATAGAAAGAGGAGTGGGAGGCCCCGGTGCACAACTGAGCAAGAGGACAAGTACATTAGAGTGTCTAGTTTGAGAAACAGACGCTTCACAAGTCCTCAACTGGCAGCTTCATTAAATAGTACCCGCAAAACACCAGTCTCAACGTCAACAGTGAAGAGGCGACTCTGGGATGCTGGCCTTCTAGGCAAAGATACTCTGTCCAGTGTCTTAATCTTTTCTTTTTATTGGCCAGTCTGAGATATGGATTTTTCTTTGCAACTCTGCCTAGAAGGCCAGCATCCCGGAGTCGCCTCTTCACTGTTGAAGAGGCAACTATTCACATTAACAATGTCTACACTGTATTTCTGATCAATTTGATGTTATTTTAATAGACAAAAAAAATTGCTTTTCTTTCAAAAACAAGGAAATGTCTAAGTGACCCCAAACTTTTGAACGGTAGTGTACAGTGTAAAATTGAAAGATAGGTAAGGAGCACAGGAGGTTGCTGAGGGGAGGACGGCTCATAATAATGGTGGAACGGAGAAAATGGAATGGCTTCAAACACATGGAAACTATGTGTTTGATGTAGTTGATTCCGCTCCAGCCATTACCACGAGCCCGTCTTCCCCAATTAAGGTGCCACCAACCTCCTGTGCTTAGGAGGGGAAGTAATATACACAAAATTAAACCAGGAACTGAAATTATGTAGTTTAGATGTGTTTCTCAAACACTGGTCAAACGTTGTTGTTCAGACGTTACACAGACATTGCCCATACGTTGCTCACCGTTGGGTTTGATGTACTTCATCAGCTGCTTGGGCTGCAGGCCCACCAGATGGGCCCCCTTGGCGTAGTAGGTGATCACATGACCCCTGCTCTTGTCCTGATGCGGCGCCACCAGCAACACATGACGCAGCGACTTCTTATGGTAATAGCTGGGTGGAGACAGAAAGACTCAAAGAACGAGAACTTAAGCTGACAACATTTTATTTTGGGGGCTTTGTTCTTCATATTTTGTCATGAGCAACAGTTTACTCAAATGATTTACTCTAATATTTATTCTCATAATAAACCTCACAATTCTTGGGACCCCCCGAGGGGCGGCGCAGCTGTGTAGGGCACTACATTGCGGTGCTTGAGGCGTCACTACAGATCCCAGGCTGTGTCACAACCGGCCGTGACCGGGAGTCCCATAGGGCGGCGCAAAATTGTCCCAGCGTTGTATGGGTTAGGGGAGGGTTTGGCCAGGGGGGCTTTACTTGCCTCATCACGCTCTAGCGACTCCTTGTGGCGGGCCGGGCGCCTGCAGGCTGACTCTGGTCGTCAGTTGAACAGTGTTACCTCTGACACATTGGTGCGGCTGGCTTCCGGGTTAAGTGGGTGGGTGTTAAGGAGGGCGGTTTGGCGGGTCATGTTTCGGAGGACACATGACTCGACCTTCGCATCTCCTGAGCCTGTTGAGGAGTTGCAGCGAAGAGACGAGATAGTAATTGGATCGTAATTGGATATCACGAAATTGGGGAGAAAAGGGGGCTATATCTTTTTTAAATATATATAAAAAAAGAAAGAAAAGAATCTTGCATACATGTAGTGCCTGACCAGAAGTACTGCGAGTGTATATTTTCAGAGAAGGAACGTTTGTATTTTACCGAACTATCTCCCCAGTGGCACTGCTGGGAATGAGGCCCGCATTCAGCATCTGATTCAAGGCTTTGTAGAATACAGAGTCTGACTGATCCACACTCTGAGATGGGTCAGGGGACTCCGCTACAGGGAGAGAGAGGGAGGTTTGATGGAGAGGGAAATGGGAAGAACAGAGGGTGACAATGGAGAGAAATAGAAAGGGAGAGATTGAGGGAGGAGGAGTCGAGGGAGCAGTTGGCACCTGTTTCATGGCTTGAAAAAATAATGTAATTGTGAACATGTGCATGCCATCTAAAATCTGTCAAAACACACTTTTCTCTCTTACAGGCTTTTTACCTTTTATACACCTGGCGAACTTCTGGCTGTCTGTCATCACACACAGAAAGTCTTGAAAACCTACCTCACCATCTCCTAGAAACAAATCACATTTTAATTATTGTTCCTTACAATAAAATTACAGATAGCTTTCATATGTTCTACTAGGGATGGGCATTTGAAAGAACGTCTGTGTTGGAGTACTCTCATCGAAATAATTTTGAGTAATCAAGTTATTGCATGTTAGCGTGAAACGGGGCTGATGGCAAAAAAGTATCCCATTGGATCTTCCAATTAAGCCTGTGGTTGTTCTGATACACAACTGAAAATGTAATTTAACATAATTACTGCACTTGACATACTCCACACACATTTAAAAGTTTGAAATGTTCTCTGTGCTTATACATTTTACCTGATAAATAGCTGCATTTGTACATTTTGAGTATTTGTTAATAAGCAATTGAGTACAAACCTTGAATCGACTACTCACACCCACCCCATATTCTACCCGTCTTTGATTTCACAAACATCTGAAAGGCTAGTTTGGAGTTAATTTTTAGTTCCTAAATACATTTAAAATGTATTGGAAGCAGGTTATAAAGGCTTTTCACATTCAGTGGAACATGTTAGAATTGCAAACGGAATGTTTTCATCTTGTGAAATTTCCAATAGCGTAATTCCTTGATCCTGCATTGGGATACATTGCATGTGTATGTCCTTGTGAGTGACCTCACCGTCATAGTCGGCCCTATGTAGGGCAGCCTCAGTCTGCTCGGGGCTGAGTCTCATGTTTACTGTGTCCAATAGGGAGGAGAGACCCACTACGTCGATGCAGCCATGACTATCGGTGGCAAACAGCTCAAAGACAGCCTGGAACGCTATGGGATAGGATAGAACAGGAAAGGATTAACTTGATTGTCCCCGAGGAGAAAATAAAAACTCCTTCTGGTTGAAAATGGCTGGTTTGTACACTGATGAAGGTCCTATGACCAAAACTTAAGCTTGAGATCCCTTAAATACACCATTTGTCAAATTGTATTATTTTTCTCTTTGTGCTACTGGAAGTAACTAACCTTCTTTTCATTTTAAATTCTTCGACAGGCATGCATAGCGATTGACACTCATTTAAAGTATAGAAATGACAAGGTAATGTCATGTCACCTTCAACTTGAGCGTCCGATAGTGGCTCCTCTGCAACCATGGTTGCCAAGTCCTTGAGCTGACCCACACCCCTGTTGGTCAGAGCCATGGTGTGACATTGGTAAGAAGGGACATTGTCATCAAACAGTTCTAAAATTCTAAAACCTCTTTATATTCAATAATACTGACTCAGCACTGTTGGCATACTTGCTCAATTAATCTCTTCTAGATTCCTCGCCTCCTCTCTCCTCGTCGCCTTGTCAAAACGCTTTGGAGGAGAAGGTGCGAGAGGAGGTACCTTGGACCTTCTCCTCCAATACAATTGACAAGGAGGTGAGGAAATAGGATGTGGAAATTGCGGTAAGAGATGTAGTTTCAAAATCTTGGAATGATAAAACAGACTGCACTTTACACTAAGTGTACAAAACATTAAGGACACCGTCCTAATATTAAGGACACCTTCCTAATATTTTGTTCCCCCCCAGAAACTCCAGAAAGTTGAGTGAAATTCAGTCTCGTGCTTTTCTATGCGGGCTGATATTTCTTCAGCGCTACAGCTTAGAGGGAACATTGATGCTGGCCCATGTTGACTCCAATGCTTCCCACAGTTGTGTCAAGTTGGCTGGATGTCCTTTGGGTAGTGGACCATTCTTGATACACACAGGAAACTGTTGAGTGTGAAAACCCCAGCAGAGTTGCAGTTCTTGACACAAACCGGTGTACCTGGCACCTACTACCATACCCCGTTCAAAGGCACTTAAATATTTTGTCTTGCCTATTCACCCTCTGAATGGCACACATACACAATCCATGTCTCAAGGCTTAAAAATCCTACTTTAACATGCCTCCTCAACTTCATCTACACTGATTGAAGTGGATTGACATTGATAAGGGATCATAGCTTTCACCTGGATTCACCTGGTCAGTCTGTCATGAAAAGAGCAGGTGTCCTTAATGTTTTGTACGATCCATTAGGGGGGGGTAGGCCTAGTAGCATATAATGCTTGTCTGATTCATGTTGTTCTGATCAAACATCTGAAGAAGAAAACAACGCGTACTCACAGAGAATCTAGGACTTCCTTCAAGTCTGAGGTTATCCCGTTGGGGTCCATGTGTCTGCTGCCCTGACCCACAGGGTTTTGGGTGCCCTAGAAATACAAGTGATAGGTGAATTATTTAGGAAACGTTTTTTTATGAAAAATTTTGTAATTATTATTATATCAATAACCTATCTTTGTCTTACTTTTTACTTTTTCACCGATATAATAAAAAGGCTAAATAGTAGGAAATGTATGCTACTAGCCTAACCTTCATCCCGCCTGCTGGGGTCTCTCTCATTGTGACAGGTATGGGATGGTCCATGCTTCTCAGATAAGCTCACATAGGGTGTTGACCCTGCAGGAAGCACAATTGGAGAGTTTTAGTGCAGTGATGGGAGTATAAAATGACATCAAAACCATGATGTCACAACCAGACCTACATCATAGAGGTCCTATTAAATGATGTATTCTTGATCCTAATTCTATTACATAAAAAAATACGTTCAAAATAAGCTTACCATCTAAAATGAAAACGCTGAAATAAACGCTGAAATTATCCCATTGGTTACTTATAGGCCTTCTAAAGTTAACGATCAGAATTGCCCATTTTGTGTTCTCACGTTGAGAGTAAAAGGAATTGTTTCCAACATCAGTTCCCAAAGCACCTCTTATAGAAACGATCGATGGGACTCAGGTTCTCACAGCCATTTCATTTGCACTAATTTTGGGGACACACGTGTCATGGGTTACCTATGACGTACGCATCAGTGACGTTTCTTATTTATTCGACAAAGTTGTAGAAATCCCAATGACTCTGTCTCGCACCTGCCGTTTGATCTTGAACATATATTTCCTCAACAACAACAAAAAGTGTTACAAAAGCATAATACTGTATCTAATGTAGGTTCATTGTCCTGTCATGATAAAAGTCATTTTTTATAAAAACATTTTTTAACTAGGCTATAACACTTCATCGCTGTAGAACAAGTATCTCAGAGACCTTTGCATAAACCTTGTTCAATACCATTCATCAGATGCATAATTTGTTTAGGTCTGGCTCACAATTTCAGAAAAGGGGAATAGGATAATTCTCTATATTCAGTGGAGACATCACCATTTTCATCCTTTGTTGGCCGCTTATGCCCTTACATTTGGAATAATAATTTAGCCTACGGGGTAAGACTGCCTGAAATGAGACGCTTTCAATAGGCTATTTATTTTTACATTTCAGTTATTGATCAGAATTGAATAACCTTTTTTTGTGTCACCAAAATTATAAGAATAGGCTGCATTAAGTTCCTTTTCATTTTCTTCAATATGTTGTTCTGGGTAAGTAGAAAAGTATATTTGATTTTACAGTCTGTATATCAGAAGAATTGTACATATAGCCTACCATTAGTCTTTACCATTAATCTTAATAAAGCTGGTGAAAATGTTCTAATAACTCACCAAAAACGTAATTGAGAAATAATTTATTTACTGTACATATATGTAAGCCTATGTGTTATGGCATGAAGGATATATCATTTTACAGAGCACATTGCAAGGGCTAAATGGCAGATTGTTATGCCAAGGTAATTGCTCATTCATTGTAACAAAATGTAGCCTATACGTTTTATGATACACTCCATTTAAAAATAAAAAAGTTCCAAACACTTTGATAGGATATTTTGATATGATGATATGTCTTAAATATTGTCTTGCCAGAACTGAACGAAATGTATTGACTTTCATCACATCTTTCTTTTGAGGGTCAAAATATTAATATAGGCCTACACTCAACTATACTTAGACTTGTGTCTCAAATCACTTTTAAATGTTTTAATACAACATCTATTTGCAGTAATACTCACAGCTTTATTTCTAGGTGTCTGGCATTGCCTTTATTGCCATTGGGTCAATGTCGCTCACGACATACACAGAGATAGCGACTTTCACGGGTAGGGCTCTGTCCCGCACCTCCATGTTGCTTATTGCAGAGGGCATCATCGTAGTGGGCATCACCGTCTCGGTCATCTCCTTCCTTGGGTGCTTCGGGGCGCGGACCGACAGTCGCTCCCTTCGGGCCTCAGTGAGTAACATCCAATTCATTAGACCTACTGCATTTTTTGCCCTGTAACCCATGTTAGCATTATAGCCCCTTAAAGGTCCAGTGCAGTCAAACTTGATTTTCCTGTGTTTTATATATATTTCCACGCAATGAGGTTGGATTAATACTTTGGAATTGTGAAAATTATGATAATGCCGTTTTAGTGTAAGAGCTGTTAGAAAATACCTCGTAAAATTTCTGCCTGTTTTGGTGGGAGGGACTTTTGGCCTTTCACGATGACATCACCATGTGGTAAATTAGTTAATTGACCAATAAGAAAAAAAGTTCCAAACCTCTCTACCCATAACAGCAAATGTTCAGTTTCCCCTCCACAGTCAAACCCATCCCAGACAGTCCTAGCAAAATTCTTGATTGGGAAATAGCTTTTTGCTAAGAAGCTATTTAAAAAAAATTTTTGACTACTTTAATTGAAAGCAATCACAGTATGGTACTTAATTGTTACCCAGAAATAAATTGAGATTGAGATTTAAAAAAAGGCTGCATTGGACCGTTAAAGCTTATTCTTTTGGATGCCATGAGTGCAGGCTGAATCAGGTTGGAATTAACGCCTTCACACCTTGTGGTCACCAGGACCAGAATTAAAGAAAGCCCCATGAGCTTGCAATACTTATAAATACTTTGCAATAACACATTTTCTTTGCTCTGCCATTTAATAATGCATTTCACTTAGATCCTTGTCATGATCCTGACCATGGAGATTGTAGCAGGGATTTCCCTGTATGTCCTTCGAAGTAAGGTGAGACATGTCAATTGTGTGTTGTATTTTGCAAATGCTTTTCAGTATTGAAGATAAATATTTCACAATAAACAGCAGTGCTTCTCGAGTTCCTATGCATTTTGTTGGGCAGAAAGCTACGCCCCTCTGCCTAGCTCTGTTGCCCCCTACTTCAAAGCCCACAATAGTTTCAATGGGAAAGGTTACGGAATAGTGGGGAACTGATGAGCTGTTTTGGTGAATGTGCTGTATAATTGCAAATGTAATTAATTATGTCCTATACTGCCCTCTGCAGGTGGATGAGATAATCAAAAAGAAAGCACGCTCCGTGATCTCAGAGTACAGCGTGAAGAACAGACCTGTCATAGATGATGTTCAGGATGAGGTGACCCAGTTACCACAGCTTTATTCAACTATTGGCCTATCACTATTGACAATAACAATGATCACCTGTTGTATCCGTCAGTAACTTGCTGTGATGCATTATGAAAATGGAAATCCATCCATTGGAAGTTGTATATTACACCTAACTGCTGTAGTATAGTCTGACATTGGCTTGACCTGTGTGTGTGTGTGTGTGTGTGTGTGTGTGTGTGTGTGTGTGTGTGTGTGTGTGTGTGTGTGTGTGTGTGTGTGTGTGTGTGTGTGTGTGTGTCTGTTTTGCACATGTGTGTGTGTACTTCATATGTTGTCCTGTATGTTGCTCTGTTGCAGTTCCACTGCTGTGGTGCAGAGAACTACACCAACTGGTTCCGCAGTAAGGGCTGGGGCAACAGAAGCTCAGTACCAGACTCATGCTGCCTGGTGGAGTATGATTTCTGTGGCCACGTCATCAGTAAAACCACTGTATAACTGAAGGTCAGCAAACACACACACACACACACACACACACACACACACACACACACACACACACACACACACACACACACACACACACACACACACACACACACACACACACACACACACACACACACACACACACACACACAAATGCATGTCCCTTTACAAATAGACAGACTACACACATGTGCAGAACACACACACACACACACACACACACACACACACACACACACACACACACACACACACACACACACACACACACACACACACACACAGAGAGAACGAGAGAGCCATCATAGTGTCATCATATTGATTGATGATAGTGACTGTATGATCCGTAGAGTTGTGTCCAAACCATCAGACAATACCCGGGGAAGAACCTGGTATGGGTGGCTGCTGCCTGTATTGGTCTGGGGGTTGTGGAGGTAAACAAATGGCAATCTGTCCATCATGTTCTATTTTGACAGGATAAGACATGCATTATTGTGTCACATTCACACAAACAAGAGGCATATGTAGAACGTGTGTGTCAATACATTCACAGCTAACTGACTCATTTGTGGTGTCCTTTAGGTCTTTGGAGCCTTGCTTGGGATGTGTCTATTTCAAGACTTGAGACGAAGAAGCTACGAAAAAATGTACTTAAAATGATACTATCATGACAAATTCCACACACCTGCTACTGTTAGTAAGATGTTGATACTGTGTTTGCTTGGTGTGCTTTCTGGCCACATGTATTTTACCCTGTCATTGGAAGAAAAAAAATAGCTTGAAATGTATTATTTATTTAGGAATAAAGTTTATTTGATGATGTCATGCTTTATTTTTGTTTATTTACAGCCAACAACATAAACATAAACATAAAAAATATAAGTTAAAGCTGCCTAAAATACTGACCAATGAGTGTCAAAAATGAACTGCAACTCCCAGAAACCCTTACAGGAAATAAGTCCGTCTAGAATTTGCGTCTGATTCAGAACGAACTGAAGCGTTAATTCCGAGGTTGAGGCACGAGTTGAAGCATGCATTGTAACGTTTTACGAAAGTGTCTTGATAGGGAATGATAACCTTACTCATCAAAGCTACACGTCAAAGTAAAGGTAAAATATGTTGATATTATTGTGTCGTTTGTGCTGATGCAAGCTGAAACTATTTTCACTGTTGCCTCGTTCTTAGAATAAAGCTAGCTAACTAGCTAGCTAGCACTCGAAACCCTTTTTCTTATGCAGAAGGTTGGTGGCACCTTAATTGGGGAGGACGGGCTCGAGGTAATGGCTGGAGCGAAATAGGTGGAATGGTATCAAATACATCAAACACATTGGTTTCCATGTGTTTGATTCCATTCCAGCCATTATTATGGGCCGTCCTCCCCTCAGCAGCCTCCAACTGGGAAGCTAGGGTTTTCAGCCGTTACATTCGCCTGCATTTGGCTCCACATAAACTACAATTCCGACGCTGTGTTTTTACGTTTAGAAAAGTAAATCTTCGCTTTCAAACCGGTTTTCGGTTTGAACATATGCTGATATGCCTCATATCAGCGAGAAAATATTTCAAATAAAAATAGTTACTGTAGCAGTTTTGAACAGATACTCATGCCTTGTGTTCTTCCAGTTGACGAACCACATTATCACCCCAGTTATGCTTACACACAGGTGTTCAGAGCAGTTAGATAACGAATTAGCACATATGGCTACCTATGTCTTCCATCTGTCTAAAGTAAACAAGCAATGTAACATGGAGATATGGCAGTGTGGGAACAGTAAACCTAACCTTATAAAGGTGTGTAGTAACCTTTTGAAATTTAATTTTATTTGATCATTTCTTGCTGATATGAAAGATGTCTTCCTTATGTTTCCAAAAACGTATGTAGTGGAAATTCTAATCCAATAATGAGAGACAAGGTCAATCACCAATCGGGATATGACTTTATTCAAAACGTATTAATAAGGAAAGCATAGAGTAAGGAATTGCTTCTATAATAATGAGGCTGGTTGTCTCAACACTCCCAAGTGTTGTGGCGAGCAATTCTGACGTACAAAGAATACAAATATATTTTATAGTAAAGATAAGCTCTTTTAGTCTACATGAAAAACAGATGTATGGAATGGGTCACAAGGTGAAACTTGATATATAAGAAAGGAGTATCCCGGAGCCAGAGAGCATTTGCTATGAAGACTGTTCTTTTTGTTCAGTTTGACCCCTAAGACGAGGCTCTGATCTCATCCCTGTTACTTCATAACACAAACACAAACTCATTCTATGGCATAAATCCAATTGTCAACTCCAGATACTCCTATCTCAAGTAAAACCACTTCTTGACCACACGCCTGGACAAGCTCACTGAGGGGAGTCAGCCTCTAGGTCATACACTATCCCAGGATAGGTGCAACATCCGAGATGACATACAATGGTTCGAGACACTACCCCACACATCTTGTCTCAAACCTTATCTCCCCCAAGGCCAAAGGAGGGAGTGACTGGCGCACAGACATTGTGGAGACAAGTAATTGGTTCCCTATTAATTACACCATCCCTTCACATGGTTTAAAATAGTTAGACACATTCACATATGAAGACAATGTTCCCTCCTGTCCAGCTCTTTCTGATATTCTGCATAGCACCAGGGACATGTGATAGACAAGCCTGACTTCTCCCCTCTGGGCCCCAGGTGACTGAGGACCAGCTGAGGTAGGAAGTGCAACTGCTAACACCAGAGTCCGAAGGGATACATTCTAATAACGAGTTCAACCGTTCAATTATATGAGCATATGTAGTTAAGACATCTTAATTATCTATGTTACTTAACTAATTCTGATTCTTCCGCCACATGTACTGCCAGTAATCCGTGTTAATGTTTAGAGCAAGCGCCAGGGCTCTTAACAAAACTCCTCCGGTCAGAAGATACTATTGTCAATAGGCGCTAAAGCAGTTAGCATCTATGAATGGGGTAGCTAGCTAGCTAACATGCTAACTACATCTGAATCTAGGCTAGACGAATCAAATGTATCTATCTTTATACAGCTAGCAAGCTGACCTTCTGCAGCAGACACTTGTGTAGGTTAAGTTCGTATGTTAGATTTTTCACTCTCTGGTGACTAACTAAATCAGAAATACTCTAAAAAGGAATGTCTTAGTTACTAGCTACATTCAAACACAGTCCAACTCTTTGTCATTCTAACTTACTTTCCAGATAAGTTATTTTGCCGTTTGCAAAGCAACATGTCTGAGGAATTACTACAGAGAGTGAGAGACCTGGAAGGAGAGGTGGGGAGACTGAAAGCACAGCTGAGAGAGAAGGTCAAGGAAGGAACTGGGGATGAGATGGCGGTGTCAACCAACTCTGATGGAAAGAAGGATACCAGCAAGCCTGATGCTGGTGGCAGGAAAAAGGGCAAAAGAGTGAGTCGGGACCGACCGTTTGATTTCTCTGCCCATCCTCGGCGCCATGTTGCGCTACGCTTAGCCTACCTGGGCTGGGCCTATCAGGGCTTTGCTGTCCAGGAGAACACAGACAACACTGTGGAAGCCCGGCTCTTCGAGGCTCTTCTGAAGACTCGACTGATCCAGGATCGCCAGAGTTCTAACTATCACCGTTGTGGCCGCACTGACAAAGGAGTCAGTGCCTTTTCCCAGGTCAGATAACTTGGCCTACTACACCTCCAACAATAACATGCTAATAGTTCTTGAAAACATTGGAGCAATAGCGGGCAACCTCTCCCAACCCAACTATGTTACTTCAAATAATATGGACAAGTTTGTTATGCCTTAGATTAAGCTAGCAAGGCTATATGGTTGCTAGCTGTCCATGCATGGACATAAACATCTATATTGTAACAAATTCCCAACTCCCATTTGTTTTTTGCCCTCATGTAGCCTTAACAGTATATCTTTTTTTTTCTTGACATAGGTCATGTCCATAGACTTGCGCTCCACTCAGTTTTGTGAAGGCCTAGGAGTGACTCTCCCGTCCAATGTCGACGCTGGTGTCAAGAACAAAGTGGACGTGGCGGAGCTACCTTATGTGAAGATGCTGAACAGAGTCCTGCCCCAGGACATCAGGATTCTCGACTGGTCACCTGCTCCGCAGGGCTTCAGTGCGCGCTTCGACTGTCAGTCTAGAACCTACCGGTACTACTTCCCACGCGGGGCTCTGGATGTGACGTTGATGGCAGAGGCTGCCAAACGGTGAGTGGTGCCAAATTATCCGGCATGTAATTTGAAGACTGGTCAAATAAACAACAAGCCATATTGTCTTGTTTACCCTAGATTCTTTCTAGGGCAGATTGCAAAGCTTAGGCCTTCTAAACAATATTGGCTATTGAATCTAAAAATGTCAAATGATGCTGACAACCTAAATTATTTAGTCAGGTTGGCAGCAGCAGGGGTAAGCTGGGACAACCTGCCCTGCTAGATTAAAAAGCAGGGGAAACGCTTCCTGTATGTTCTCACCACCACAGTTTGAAACAATAGTCATTTTAGAAGCTGAACTGAAAGCCCCGCATCTTCTCCTTACTCATTGGTCTACAGCTACGAGGGCACTCACGACTTCCGCAACCTCTGCAAGATGGACGTGGGCAACGGTGTGCTGCAGTTCCAGAGGACCATCCTGTCTGCCACGGTCCAGCCTGTCCATCAAACTCCCCCTACTGCGCCCACTACCACAGACCCATACGACCTCTTCATATTTGAGATCAAAGGACTGGCCTTCCTCTATCACCAGGTCAGAGAATGCTCCCTGACTCATTGGACATACATGTTTTCATCTGTGGCTTATTGCATATGGATGTTTTGTCACTTGTTTTAGCACTTTGGGTTTTTGAACAGCGCGTTACAAATAAAATGTATTATTATATCACCCAGTACTACCTCCATGCTATGTTGTCTGTTGTTCTTCCCACCAGGTGCGGTGCATAATGGCAGTGCTGCTGCTGATTGGCCAGAAGCTGGAGCCCCCAGAGATAGTGGATCAACTCTTGGATGTGAAGAAGAATCCCAGGAAACCCCAATACAGGTGAGTTGGTCTAGGCATTGCTATCCAGAGACTCTTCCAAACACTCATTAGAAAAGCAAATAACATCTATTTTGGACAAGACAAGTCATTAGAAAAAATGTCCACCATAGTGCTTTGTCGTGTTCATTAGGCACCAAACGGAAGAAAACACTCAAACAGGGAGGTAATATCTGAACATGTCCAAAACTTGTCATTTATCCATTGTAAAAAAGAAAATGGCCTTAGTGTGCCCTAATGAACACAACCCAGTACAAAAGCGAGTGGTCTTTCTATTTTTCAATCAGCATGGCGGTGGACTTTCCCCTGGTGCTGTTCGACTGCCATTTTGAGGGGTTGAGCTGGCGCAGGGAGGCTGAGGAGTTGGAACACGCCCTTGCCACGCTGCAGCAACACTGGACCCAGACAGCAGTCAAGACCCAGGTCATCCACGGCATGATCCAAGGCCTAGACAGCACAGGTCTGTCAATCCTTTATTGAAATCAAATCCAACTTTATTTATCCCTATCCTATTGTCTACCACTGCATAGAGGGAGACTGTGTGGTCAAGAAGGAAACGCCAATATAGTGTCTTTAATAGGGCGTTGGGCCACCACGAGACAGAACGGCTTCAATGCATCTTGTCATAGATTCTACAAGTGTCTGGAACTCTATTGGAGGGATGCTTAACCATTCTTCATTGGGAAATTCCAGTGGTGGAGAACGCTGTCTCAGGCGCCACTTCTAAATCCTCCGTAAGTCTTCAATTGGATTGAGATCTGGTGAATGAGACTCCCATGGCATATGGTTTGCATCGTTTTCATGCTCATCAAACCATTCCGGGACCATTCATGCCCTGTGGATGGCGGCATAGCCATGGTATCCAAAATAATGGCCTGCCCAGCACTTTTTATCAGTGGAGGCTCATAATAATGGCCGGAGCGGAGCAAATGGAATGGCATCAAACACCTGGAACACGTGTGTTCTGATGTATTTGATACCATTCCACTGATTCCGCTCCAGTCAATACCACGAACCTGTATTCCCCAATTAAGGTGCCACCAACCTCCTGTGATTTTTATACATGACCCTAATCATGATGGAATGTTAATTAACTCAGGAACCATACCTGTGTGGAAGCACCCGCTTTCAATATGCTTTGTATCTCTCAGTTCCTCAAGACTTACCATTATTTTGGCAGTTGCCTGTATGATCACGTGCTAGTTGTATTATACTCGGGTTACATTGGGGTTTTGTATGGGGATGTGTAATGGAACAACCCATTTTCTCCATCAACAGGTGGGACCTCCTCTCCCCATTGCTGGCTGATGGAAGGTACCAAACAGCGGACCTATCGGCCCTTGCTTGAGCGTCCACGCTGCGAGAGCCTGGAGTCCAGGATAGAACACTTTGTTAAAAGAGGCAGGCTTGAACGAGAAGAAGGGGAAAATGGTGGCGAAACGGTACACAAGGGCAAAAGGTCAAAGCACTTGCACAATACCTCCATTTCGTCTGTCCTCCCCGATGTGTCGCCGTCCTTCTGACCCCAGGGCCAATCAGAAACCACAAGATTGACACCTGCTCGAGAAATTGGACTAATCATATAATATTGACTGAATTCTTAATGCTGTTATTTTACTTTTTAGATTTTTTTTAATGGAATGGAGAAACAATTGTAGGTTTTTGTTATTCTCTGGAATAAATCTATTTGAGATTCATCCGAAAGGGTTTAAAGTCTATTGGAGAACTTGGATAGGGGTTTAAAATAACCTTTCATCATTGAAGATTTGTCAAGTTACGTGGCCCACCCATATAATTAGAATTAATTATAGTAATTTAGTAGGATCTCTATGTTCCCACCAAGGAAGCTGAAGTCGAAACATTTGTCACAATCAGGCGGAACCTTTCGTAGAATTTGAGTGAATACCGGGAGCTTATTATCGATGCACTGAGCTAAACTAGCTAGTAAGCTAAAGAAAGTTGACTAGCTAACTTAGATGTTTCTTACCTAACCACAGATGGAACAATGAACTAGATGTTTCACCGGATGTATAAATCTGAAGCATCCGGTTGGCATTTCCAATCACCACCAAATATGTTGTTGAGAGGAAGCCCAGTGGCCGGCATTGGGAGAAGATGGCGCAAGATGGATTTTGGCCAACATTCTGCAAGTTTTCTCATCTATTAAACACTTGATTGCAATAGCTCTGCCTCCTTTCAACGCAGATGCGGAAGTGCGACATCGGCGGATGCAGTGGATTGAGACGCATCCAATGCAAAACCCAGATATCTCTAGCTTAAATTGACAGATTCTGATGGATTTTTTTCAAAATTATGTTATATAGATTGACACACCGGTAACATTCTCAAAACACCACCAATTGTGTGCTATTCTAGGTACCCAAGGCAGAACATCTATCCTCTCAGAACAAAGATGATGTAATTGTTGGCTTACAAAAGAAGCAGGGCACATCAACACAAAGTGATCCTCGAAATGAGATTTTACAAGTTCAAGGTACACATCAATTATGTTATCACTGAACCAATTTCCATTGCTTATTTTATCAATATTCTCAGCTGTGAATGAAGACCGTTTCCTCTGAGTTGGCTTAGTCGACTAACCTGTACCCCTGCACATTGACTCTGTATTTATTTTTATTTAACCAGGTAGGCTAGTTGAGAACAAGTTCTCATTTACAACTGCGACCTGGCCAAGATAAAGCAAAGCAGTGCGACACAAACAACAACATAGTTACACATGGAATAAACAAGCATACAGTCAATAACACAATAGAAAAAAAGAAAGTATATACAGTGTGTGTGTAAATGGCGTGAGGAGGTAAGGCAATAAATAGGCCGTAGTAGCGAAGTAATTACAATTTAGCTAGTGCAAGTAGAAATACTGGTGTGCAAAAGAGCAGAAGAGTAAATAAAAACAATATGGGGATGAGGTAGGTAGATTGGATGGTCTATTTACAGATGGGCTATGTACAGCTGCAGTGATCAGTTAGCTGCTCTGATAGCTGATGTTTAAAGTTAGTGAGGGAATATAAGTCTCCAGCTTCAGCGATATCTTTAAAATTGTATTATTAGTTTTTTTGGGGGGGGGCAATTCGTTCCAGTCATTGGCAGCAGAAAACTGGAAGGAAAGGCGGCCAAAGTATGTGTTGGCTTTGGGGATGACCAGTGAGATATACCTTCTGGAGCGCGTGCTACGGGTGGGTGTTGTTATCGTGACCAGTGAGCTGAGAAAAGGCGGAGCTTTACCTAGCATAGACTTATAGATGACCTGGAGCCAGTGGGTCTGGCGACAAATATGTAGCGAGTGCCAGCCAACTAGAGCATACAGGTCGCAGTGGTGGGTGGTATATGGGTACCGGTTCCCCCTGTATATAGCCTCGTTAATGTTATTTTATTGTTACATTTTATTTAGTAAATATTTTCTTAACTCTATTTCTTGAACTGCATTGTTGGTTAAGGGCTTGCAAGTAAGCATTTCACGGTAAGGTTGTATTCGGCGCATGTGACTTGAATGCCTTTTATGTTAAAGAATCACATTCCTTGCAGTTGACAGTGCATAAGTGAATGACTTCTTTCAGACCAAAGTGGAGAACCTCTACACTACTTATGTGGTCCCTTGTGGCTCAGTTTGTAGAGCATGGCATTTGCAATGCCAGGGTTGTGGGTTTGAATCCCACGGGGACCAGTACGATGGAAAATGTATGCACTCACTACTCTAAGTCGCTCTGGTTAAGAGTGTCTGTGCTACATTATCAAAATGTCAATTGCAACGAGACAACGTGTCTTTGTGCAGCTATTTGTTGAGTGATTCAAATCTATAGTCCACTGATGACTTATGTCTCAGTGCAGTTTACTTGCCAAAGATGGCGGTGACATGTATACAATTTCACAAATGGGTATTCATCTGAAAATGTGACTACTGGAAAAATTCTATGTATGTTTGCTAAATATGCAAGGTAGAGGAAAGCTACTAGGTAATTTGATCCTAGCCATGTCTGTTTTTACAAGCAAAGTCTGTGGGGCATGGGTTTCATAAAAGCTTGATTGTTGAGAGCCTTTTGAATTCTTAGATATATGACATGCTCTTTCTTCTCTGTTGATTTGAACCAACAAGGTACTTCTTGCTGCAGAAATGTCCCTGGGTTCTATCAGTTTTGTAGTCTGGCCATACACTGCCTGGGTATCACACTTACTGGAAGTGTTTAGACTGTGAATTTAGAACAGATCATTTGCGGGTGGAATTTCCTGAACACTAATGTTCAACTATGTCCTTTACACCACTGTAATGCAGTTGTTCTTGAACCGTGGGTTGTGAAAGTGTCGCTGAATTCAATGCTTCAAACTGGGAAATTTAGACTTTTTGAAGTGAGGAGACGGTTTCCCTTGGTTAGCTCTAAGTAATCTATTATGGCATCCAGAGAATTCTGATGCCGTATTGAGAACGATATAAATGGGTAAAATTATATCTACTGTGTGACTGGAAAGTATCCATACTGTGGAATTACAGAAATATATCATTCTGAATCAAGTTTTGTTTGTGTCTGAGGCTCATTTAAGTACTTCATAGAAATATATATAACCCTTCTGTACTCATGCCAACCCCTTCCCTAGTCGTGCCAACAGAAATGTGTACGTAAGTCATTTGCCTGTATCTTAAGTGTCCAAATCTAGCTCTGACCAGAAATGCCCCCTTGTTGATTTTGTGCCTGTGTGAAATATTACAGAACTCAATCTGTACATCTGTTTCTTGTTGCCAACAACTTGGATTTCAATTGTACTGGATGGAAACTGTAACATTTTCTGCTACACGGGTACAACAAGAACAATAGTATCTGGTGTGGTGATCCACTACACTGTAAATTCTGATCATTGTTCATCCCGGTCTTTTTATTAAGACTGAATGATTTAGAATGTATAGCTGGAGGAATTTGAAAATACCTTTGGAGATGCTTTATTTTCCTTTTCTCACAGCTTTCCTCAGGTTGGCAGCTTTGCGTTTTTGGGGGATTGGGAAGTTTGATTTTCCTCACGTCTCTGGCCAGCTTTTTGCACAGTATACCATTTGACATTACAATAGTCAATTCTATGTTTTTCATCAAGAAATAACACTTTGCATTTTATTTTTTACATTCCCTCACTAATTGCTGTACTTATTCTGTCTTGGATTTGACTTGTATAAGGCTGAAAACATCTGTAAATCTTCTGCCAAAAGGACAGATCAAATTGGTATTACAAGGAGAACGTTTTTTGAAAAGTATGTCCAACAGCCCTTGCTTACTTAACTTACTTGATCTGTGCATTGGACACTACTACTATTGTCTTTGATGCTCAATGAAAGGTGATTTTTGTTTCTTTCAGAACTTTGCCCAGTTGCTCAGATAATCTGCACCGCAGTTCATCCTTTGCATTGCATGGTTCACTTTTAGAATGGCTGTTTGACTGTCCTGCTTGGCTATTCACATTGACAAGGCTCTGCTCTACCAATGTGGAATTAGTTCTGCTCCCCAGGACAATGCAAATGTCATAGACTAAAGCGCAAATTTCCTGGCGATTTTTGTAATTCAACAACAACTGAACATGTACATGCCAACTACATCATCTTTACCACCAAATAGTTTTTTTTATGGAGTTCACTAGCCTGTCACATTAAGTAACTTTTACATGCTCGTATGATACAGAAGTCCAGATCTTTGCCGTGGCTTGTCCTGTGACTATTTTCCAGCAGCGCCGCAAATACGTCAACATACTGTCGCTATTGAACATTTTCATAGCTGTATTCAACAACACTATGGACCTACCACTATTCATTTGTACAGGTACCGTTTTACTGTCATGCACCAGCCTTTGTCGTTAATTGCATTAAAAAACTGCTCTATTACAATCTGTGTATGATCCTCGCTTACCATAACTACTACTGGGGCATAGTTGTTTGGTGCAGAAAGGCAAGCTACAACTATCATAGAGCAAAATCCTTATTTTTATTGACTCTAGACTTGATCCCACCACCAGTGGCTTCCCAGAAGGCTGCACTGTGCTTGGTCATATCATGCCAGAGTCTGATTTCCCCCCCCCCCTCAGTAAAACAAATAACCTTTTAATAGGATATACTTGTAAAACAAATAAACCCCTTGATAACTGTATTTTGGTCAACTTCATCTTCTTTCAGTAATTGCAGTGATTTGATTCCATCAGAATCCCAAAAGTTTTTTTGTGTGCGTTCAGATGTTATGTTTGTCAACACTGATGTATCTAATCCAATGCCATTTCTGTTCTGAGCGGCAAACATCTGAAGTCGGCATTGGCTATTAAATTCCTGTGCGCCTTATATCTGGCAGTATTATGTAATGACAATGTAAGTCGATCCCTCTGGAGCTCGAAATGGTCTTCATATCATCTTCATCTGAATGTATGATATCTCCTGAATATAAGACAAGGAAATCGAGTGCATTCGCAGTGTACACAACACATTTTAGCTCGCATGACGAAAGGCCACAGTATCCGTTTATAAAAAAAAATATATATATCCTTTTCTGAGCGACTGAAAATTGATATTGAAAATGCACTACATAGTAAGGATTTTAATCTTTCCTGGAAATAGGCCTATCCATGAGAACTTGTGGTAAAATTCATTTTAAGGGGGTCTTATTACACTAACAAGTATTGTAATAATTGTAATTATTCATAGTTACACTGTAATAACACAATGTAATTACGGGTGAAACAGCGAATGCTTGTTACAAATGTTAATGATTCCGATAGCATCCCAATGCACCATAAACAGGTCAACATTCACAAGGCTGCAGGGCCAGACGGATAACCAGGATGTGTACTCAGAGCATTCGCTGACCAACTGGCAAGTGTCTTCACTGACATTTTCAACCTGTCCCTGATCGAGTCTGTAATACCTACATGTTTCAAGCAGACCACCATAGTCCCTGTGCCCAAGAACGCCAATGTAACCTGCCTGAATGACTACCGACCCTTAGCACTTATGTCTGTAGCCATGAAGTGCTTCAAGGCATCATGTCAAGATCTGCCCATCTGCACAACACGCTTGAAATAAAGATGACCTCAAACATGTAACACAATGTTTTGGGTTTATTTTGTTGTGTGACCTATTCCTCACCATATTTATGTGTCGCCTCATTTCTCCTTCCCACTCTGTGTTTTTATGCCAATTAGTGTACTGTCTTTGACTGTGTTGCTCTGACTTAAGTTTATCTCCCATCTCCTTACATATGTGTGACAGGCTCAAAGGGTTGGTGAACTTAATCTGATTAAGAAGACTTTGAATGTTACTTCTATTCTTGTTCCACATATTCCTAAAAATGTTGACACTATTAGTGACAATGGTTGTTCCTGTTGGCTATTGCAAAGCTTTGGCGACTTCCTTCCAAAATTGGAAATCAAATATTTCATTATACTGCCATTGAAATAGCATGATAATCCAAACATGTATTTTTTCCCCTTTTCTTGGGCAAGTCTTAACTTTCTGGTGCTCCTCAACATCACGACCACCCCCATACAATGTATTTGTCAAATTTGTTTCAGCTGCGTTTTATAATCTGTTGTGTCAAATTATTCTGATCAATGGTCAAATTATCAGTACTGTCAACTCCACAGTTAAGTCTATCACCACAGACAACAGCATCACTATCCGTACAGTCTCCTACTATAGAACTAGGTCCACCCTTTACTACTCCTTCCTGTGACTCAATTAATTCAAGCACTTGATTACACCAGTGTTCGGCACAGACTCTGTACATAGTTCTTGCCTCACCACCTTACTCTGCTTAATCCTTCCTTTAGCTGCATAACACGAGCGCATGTATCACCATTCTCATCTTTCCACAGCCACTTAAGCTACCTGACACTAACCGTTTCTGTGTTTTTTGTAGCAGTTGGCCATTGCAGAATTTGGGAAACCTCCTTCCAAAATGCATTATCAATGTTTTCATTGTGCTGCAGAACAGAATGAATTGCAAATGAAATAGCAGGATTATCCATAGGTCTCTTGGTCCTCTCTTTCAGTGTCTGAGCATTCCCTGACCTGCTGCCTGCCCCCTTCTCCCCCTGACCACTCCCTGATCTTACCTGCTGCCTGCCCCCTTCTCCTCCTGACCACTCCCTGACCTTACCCTGCTGCCTGCCCCTTCTTCCCCTGACCTTACCCTGCTGCCTGCCCCTTCTCCCCCTGACCACTCCCTGACCTTACCCTGCTGCCTGCCCCTTCTCCCCCTGACCTTACTCTGCTGCCTGCCCCTTCTCCCCCTGACCACTCCCTGGGTTGGGTCTCTCTCTGAGGTTCCTTCTGAACTCTGTAGGACTTTGTGAAGCACAGAATGTCCACCTTTCAGGGTCAGCGTTTTTGCAATGATTAGGTTTTGCAGTGATTATTATACTTTCTAACATATGCACTTAAAAAAATGTGGATGAAATCTCAGCCAATAACAACAGTAAAAAACATACCCTATAGATGTCCTGAAAGTACTTTTTTGCACGCCACTTTTGCACAAAAAAACATCTTGCATCCACATGGCTGAACTGATGGAGAAGCAACAGGAGCATGTGGGCCATCAGGTGAGGCTCTACGCAGGGGTCCTAATGGGTGTCCTCTAGAAGAGGGGGCCCTGGAGATCTGGACAACCTTGCCTCCATCCCATCATGAAATCCTTAATTTTTATTTTATTTAACCTTTATTTAACTAGGCAAGTCGGTTAAGAACAAATTCTTATTTACAATGACGGCCTACCAAAAGGCAAAAGGCCTCCTGCGGGGACGGGACTGGGATTTAGATAAATATATACAATATAAATATAGGACAAAACACACATCACAACAACACAACACTACATGAAGAGAGACCTAAGACAACAACATAGCAAGGCAGCAACACATGACAACAACGCATTGTAGCAACACAACATAACAACATGGTACAAACATTATTGGGCACAGTCAACAGCACAAAGGTCAAGAAGGTATAGGATCATTGTGCTGGATTTAAAAACGTAATTTGGGATCTGGACAGTGCTGAGAAAATAAGGAAACGCTCTGTATTATTCAGAGCCCCATGAAATGACAGCATGTATACATTCTATAGGCCCTACTGAGTATTGCCTACTAGAATAGTGTTTGTTCTATAAGCCAATATGTATTTCATATACAGTGATTTGGATTGTGGCCAATGGAATGGGTGGAGTAAATGGCCAGCAACACTCCATATTATTCAGAGCCTCATGAAATGACACCATATACATTCTACAGACCCTATGGAGTATTTCCTACAATAATTAAACCAATATGTATTCCATATACAGTGATTTGCTTTGGGGGCATTCATTTGACCTTGGAACATGTTTAAAAACCCACATTTAATTCAAATGTCACTTAAATATGAAGAAATATGAATCATTGTTAATGTTTAGACAATTATTTTTCATTTATCATGAATACATACAGGCTATTGACACTTTTCTACTATTACGTGGGGGACTTTTATTTTGAATATTTTCTCAATTCTGTGACCCGGACGTACTTTTTTAGTGCTGCTGATGAGACAGCGATCTGATGTGGTCTATCGTGGGATAGTTATACAAATCTTTGACCTAACGTGACCAAACACTGTCAACTTTCGTCAAGCTGGGCTTATATTGCACTGAAATCGTCGACAACGGTATGCGTAATATCTGTGGCCGAGACGGCAGTGACTGTGCAGACTTATTGGAGCAAATAGGTATGGTTTTGAAAACGTGTTATCCAACAAGAACAAGACTAGTCAACAACTGACGTCAGCTAGCGAGCTAACGTTATAGCTAGCTGCAGTGCAGTCTCTTGGACCTGATTGCCCTAACGTTACCCCTGCATACCTTTTAATTGAAAGAAAGGACTCTTGAGGTCAGAAGTAAGTTAATAAAACATATGTTTACTGATTAATCAGGGTTATCACAAGTTGCCACAAAGTAATAGACCCCGCCTATTTCTACAATTGATCTTAAAGTGTGATTTTTAAACCTAACCACACTGCAAACCTTATGCCTAACTACTTGTATTTGTGAGAATTATTGACATGTTGAATACACCGAGCTGTCTGTTTGAACTACTGCCACAGCTCAGACACCCATGCATCCCCCACAAGACATGCCACCAGAGGTCTCTTCACAGTCCTCAAGAACAGACGATGGGAGGCGCACAGTACCACACGGAACTCTATGCTGATCCAAGCAGTAGAATCAGATTTTTTTTTTTTAAGATAAAAATGCACCTTATAGAACAGCGGGGACTGTGAAGAGTCACAGGCGCAGGCACAGACACATGCATACACACGATAACACACATACCAAACAGACAGTACACATGGATTTTGTGTTGTAGATATGTGGTAGTAGATTAGCGGCCTGAGGGCACACTTAATGTGTTGTGAAATCTGTTGTGAATGTATTGTAAGGTTTTTAAAATGGTATAACTTTCCTCAACTTTGCTGGACCCCAGGAAGAGTAGCTGATGCCTTGGCAGCAGCTAATGGGGATCCATAATAAGTACAAATACCTACTCTGACCTATCTTCGTGTTTCTGTAGGATGTTTTTGGTGGGGTTGACGGGAGGAATCGCCTCAGGGAAGAGCACTGTGTCCTCTCTGCTGCGAGAGCTTGGCTGCCCCATTATCGATGCCGATGTGGTGGCTAGAAAAGGTACAGGCTATGGGACTAAACGGGATTTTTCCCCCCCCTCTCTCGCGCACACACACACACACACACAAACACATACAATGTTGGGTCCATTTTGACATTCCACGCTCTTGTATTTGCATTCATTTTAAAACCATGGTGCAGTTTAAAGTCATTGCAAAATTTACTTGAGCGTGCCCCAATTATTTGTATTGATCACTATGCCATGCAGAGGAGGTTGGTGGGAGGAGATATGAGTATGGGCTCATTGTAAAGACTTGAATGGAATCAATGGAACGGTATGAAACATGGAAACCACATATTTGGCTCCGTTCCATTAATGCCATTCCAGCCAATCTTTCTATACAGTGGGTATAGAAAGTCACCACCCCCTTTCAAAATGTTCACCTTTTGTTGCCTTACAGTCTGAAATGAAAACGCATCAAATCTGACTTTATTTACACACAGTAATCCACAATATCCAAGTGAATTGTTTTAATACAAAAAAATCTGAAAATGAATTCAAACAGTAAAATAACATATTTGGATAAGTGAACACCACCCTGAGTTAATACTTGGTGGAACCGCCGTTTGCTTGAATTACAGCCATGAGTCTCTTTGAATACGTTTCTACTAACTTTGTACATATAGACTGTGCAATATTTGCCAGTTCTTCCTTACAGAATTGTTCAAGCTCAGTCAAATTGCATGGTGACCGCTCATGGACTGCACTCTTCAAGTCAGTCCACAGATTCTTGATGGGATTTAGGTTGGGGTTCTGACTAGGCCACTCAAGGACATTCACCTTCTTGTCCTTCAACCACTGTCAAATCTAATTTTATTTGTCACATACACATGGTTAGCAGATGTTAATGCGAGTGTAGTGAAATGCTTGTGCTTCTAGTTCCGACCATGCAGTAATATCTAACAAGTAATCTAACCTAACAATTTCACAACAACTACCTCATACACACAAGTGTAAAGGAATTAATAAGAATATGTACATAAAAATATATGAATGAGTGATGGCCGAACGGCATAGGCAAGATGCAGTAGATGGTGTAGAGTACAGTATATACAGTGGGGAGAACAAGTATTTGATACACTGCCGATTTTGCAGGATTTCCTACTTACAAAGCATGTAGAGGTCTGTAATTGTTATCATAGGTACACTTAAACTGTGAGAAACGGAATCTAAAACAAAAATCCAGAAAATCACATTGTATGATTTTTAAGTAATTAATTTGCATTTTATTGCATGACATAAGTATTTGATCACCTACCAACCAGTAAGAATTCCGGCTCTCACAGACCTGTTAGTTTTTCTTTAAGAAGCCCTCCTGTTCTCCACTCATTACCTGTATTAACTGCACCTGTTTGAACTCGTTACCTATATAAAAGACACCTGTCCACACACTCAATCAAACAGACTCCAACCTCTCCACAATGGCCAAGACCAGAGAGCTGTGTAAGGACATCAGGGATAAAATTGTAGACCTGCACAAGGCTGGGATGGGCTACAGGACAATAGGCAAGCAGCTTGGTGAGAAGGCAACAACTGTTGGCGCAATTATTAGAAAATGGAAGAAGTTGAAGATGACGGTCAATCACCCTCGGTCTGGGGCTCCATGCAAGATCTCACCTCGTGGGGCATCAATGATCATGAGGAAGGTGAGGGATCAGCCCAGAACTACACGGCAGGACCTGGTCAATGGCCTGAAGAGAGCTGGGACCACAGTCTCAAAGAAAACCATTAGTAACACACTACGCCGTCATGGATTAAAATCCTGTAGCGCACGCAAGGTCCCCCTGCTCAAGCCAGCGCATGTCCAAGCCCATCTGAAGTTTGCCAATGACCATCTGGATGATCCAGAGGAGGAATGGGAGAAGGTCATGTGGTCTGATGAGACAAAAATAGAGCTTTTTGGTCTAAACTCCACTCGCCGTGTTTGGAGGAAGAAGAAGGATGAGTACAACCCCAAGAACACCATCCCAACCGTGAAGCATGGAGGTGGAAACATCATTCTTTGGGGATGCTTTTCTGCAAAGGTGACAGGACGACTGCACCGTATTGAGGGGAGGATGGATGGGGCCATGTACCGCGAGATCTTGGCCAATAACCTTCCCTCAGTAAGAGCATTGAAGATGGGTCGTGGCTGGGTCTTCCAGCATGACAACGACCCGAAACACACAGCCAGGGCAACTAAGGAGTGGCTCCGTAAGAAGCATCTCAAGGTCCTGGAGTGGCCTAGCCAGTCTCCAGACCTGAACCCAATAGAAAATCTTTGGAGGGAGCTGAAAGTCCGTATTGCCCAGCAACAGCCCCGAAACCTGAATGATCTGGAGAAGGTCTGTATGAGGAGTGGGCCAAAATCCCTGCTGCAGTGTGTGCAAACCTGGTCAAGAACTACAGGAAACGTATGATCTCTGTAATTGCAAACAAAGGTTTCTGTACCAAATATTAAGTTCTGCTTTTCTGATGTATCAAATACTTATGTCATGCAATAAAATGCTAATTAATTACTTAAAAATCATACAATGTGATTTTCTGGATTTTTGTGTACCTATGATAAAAATTACAGACTTCTACATGCTTTGTAAGTAGGAAAACCTGCAAAATCGGCAGTGTATCAAATACTTGTTCTCTCCACTGTACATATGAGATGAGTAATGTAGGGTATGTAAATATTATATAAATTGTCATTGTTTAAAGTGGCTAGTGATACATTTATTACATCAATTGTTTTATTATTACAGTGGTTAGAGTTGAGTCAGTATGTTGGCAGCAGCCACTCAATGTTAGTGATGGCTGTTTAACAGTCTGATGGCCTTGAGATAGAAGCTGTTTTTCAGTCTCTTGGTCCCCGCTTTGATGCACCTGTACTGACCTCGCCTTCTGGATGATAGCGGGGTGAACAGGCAGTGGCTCGGGTGGTTGTTGTCCTTGATGATCTTTTTGGCCTTCCTGTGACATCGGGTGGTGTAGGTGTCCTGGGCGGCAGGTAGTTTGCCCCCGGTGATGCGTTGTGCAGACCTCACTACCCTCTGGAGAGCCTTACGGTTGTGGGCAGAGCAGTACCAGGCGGTGATACAGCCTGACAGGATGCTCTCGATTGTGCATCTGTAAAAGTTTGTGAGGGTTTTGCACTGTCCATTTTCCCTTCTTTCCTGACAAGTGCTCCTGTCCCTGCTGAAGAGAAACACCCCCACAACAGGATGCTGCCATGGACATACTTTACTGTAGACATGGTGTTCTTTGGGTGGAAAGATGTATTGGGTTTTCGCCAGACATATCTTTTTACGTTCAGCCCAAAAAGTTCAATTTTGGTCTCATCTGACCACAGCACCTTTTGCCACTTGGCCTTGGGAATCTTTTTGGCAAAGCTCAAACGAGACTTGATGTGTTTTTTTCCTTCTTTCTTTTCTTCTTGCCTCTCTGATCAGTTTCCTCCTTGCCCGGTCATCCAGTTTGGAGGGATGGCTTGATCTTTGCATGGTCTGGGTGGTGCCATTCGCCTTCCACTTCTTATTAATGGTCTTAACTGTGCTCCGAGGGATAGACAAAGCCTTTGGAATATTTTATATTCATCCCCTGACTTGTGCCTTTCCACAACTTTATCTCTTAGATCTTTTGAAATTACCTTTCCGCCCATAGTGGATTCTTTTCTTTGAATTTTTGAAAGGGGTGGTGACTTTCTATACCCGCTGTAGCTCCTCCCACCAGCTTTTTCTGATATGCCATCATGAATCCGGTCGTATTTAATCCAGACTCATTTTGAAAAAACTGTCCTGTTGACATATTTTAAGGGATTCCGTCTGTTTTGAGAACACTAGGGTTGAATAGCGGGAACCGGGTTACCGAGAATTACTGAGATTTACAGCCCAAACCCACTCCCTTTTCCCGGGATAAGTAACTGTGAGAAACTGGTATATTACACTGAACAAAAACCAACGCAACATGTAAAGTGTTGGTCCCATGTTTCACGAGCTGAAATAAAATATCCCCGAAATGTTCCATATGCACAAAAAGCTTATTTCTCAAAAATTTTGTGCACAAATTTGTTTACATTCCTGTTAGTGAGCATTTCTCCTTTGCCCAAATAATCCATCCATCTGACAGGTGTGGCATATCAAGAAGCTGATTAAACAGCATGATCATTACACAGGTGCACCTTGCGCTAGGGACAATAAAAGGCCACTCTAAAATGTGCAGTTTTGTCACACAAGTGAAGCACGGGGGTGGCAGCATCATGTTGTCGGGGTGCTTTGCTGCAGGAGGGACTGGTGCACTTCACAAAATAGATGACATCATGAGGTAGGATAATTATGTGGATATATTGAAGCAACATCTCAAGACATCAGTCAGAAAGTTAAAGCTTGGTCGCAAATGGGTCTTCCAAATGGACAATGACCCCAAACATATTTCCAAAGTTGTGGCAAAATGGCTTAAGGACAACAATGTCAAGGTATTGGAGTTCCCATCACAAAGCCCTGATCTCAATCCTATAGAAAATTTGTGGGCAGAACTGAAAAAGCGTGTGCGAGCAAGGAGGCGTACAAATCTGACTCAGTTATTCCAGCTCTGTCAGGAGGAATGGGCCAAAATTCACCCAACTTATTGTGGGAAGCTTGTGGAAGGCTAACCGAAATGTTTGACCCAAGTTAAACAATTTAAAGGCAATGCTACCAAATACTAATTGAGTGTATGTAAACTTCTGACCCACTGGGAATGTGATGAAAGAAAGAAAAGCTGAATTAAATAATTCTCTCTACTATTATTCTGACATTTCACATTCTTAAAATAAAGTGGTGATCCTAACTGACCTAAAACAGGGAATTTTTACTAGGATTAAATGTCAGGAACTGTGAAAAACTGATTTTAAATGTATTTGGCTAAGGTGTATGTAAACTTCCGACTTCAACTGTATATGCTTAAAATAAGCTCTATTATATTTCCCAATTTTAAATCAAATTCGCTAGCCTTTGTAGGCTGCATGTCCTGCACCAGCATCACATGGTTTGAACGCGGTGTGTAATTCCAGTCCATGTAATACAGCATAATACAGTCCACACTCAAAAAGATTAGCTTACTGGATGGAGCTTGTTTCATTCATTTACCCAAGAGAGCATAACTACGTCTATGGGCCTTTATGTTCTTCTGTCGTGCATAATGTGCTGTAGTCTATTTATCATGTAAATCATTGGTTAACGGCGAAATCGCTTGGGCTTTTTTAGGCATGGGCTCATAAAATATCCTTAATGTATGGGTCATCAGGCTCAGGTATCATCAGGCTTGAATTTTCTTGCCGTTAAAAGCTCTAATCAAATCCAGACATATTTATATGCTTTAGATTGAGACTTCCTGTTTTGGCGGGAAATACTGGGGTACCCAGAGAAAAATAGTTAAATCTTGGGATGGAACAACTATTCAACCCTAGACAACACAGGCGTCTTTATATTGGATGGCTGTGAGAAAGCCGCGACAAGGGTCGTCGTGTTCATTAGGCACCAAATAGGGGGAAGAATGTGACTGAAACAGAGAGGTACTACATGGACTTGTCAATTAAGAAATGCTCATTTTTGTTTTCCCGACGCAAATGTTTGAGGACACATTCTGTTGCATGCCTTAATGAACATGAACCATGTCTTTAATCAGGCTAACCTAACCGTGTCCTGTGTCTTTGCCAGTGGTGGAGCCCCACAGTCCGGCCTACTGCCGGATCGTGAAGCACTTTGGCCCCGAGATCCTGCTGGAAAATGGGGAGATCGACCGGCAGAAGCTGGGTGAGCTCATCTTCGCCAGCGAGGACAAGCGGCGCCTGCTTAACTCCATCACCCACCCCGAGATCCACAAGGCAATGCTCAAACAGATCGTCGTCTTCTTCCTCCGAGGTTAGCTAACTAAGTGTAAAAAATACAATTACAACAGTATGTTTTATTTAATTTTTTTTCTGGGGTGGTCTCCCCGTCTACAGTAAATGTATCATATATTGTAAAGCCACTGAATTACATATGTCATAATAATCAAATGAAAAAGTGTAAGGAATTCTTAATGGGACATATGGAGATTAAACCATGGAATACCTAACATTGTGGATTGGTAGGAGCCACAGTACAGTAGAGCAGTCCACGGCTCTGGTGTGAGGGCTCTGTTGTAGTGCTACTGCTCTTTCCCCTCCAGGTTATCGCTACGTGGTGCTAGATGTGCCCCTGCTCTTCGAGACGCGGCGTCTAACCCGTTTCCTCAACCACACTGTGGTGGTGTACTGGTAAGACCAACTACGGCTCTCCGACCTTTCATTTCTAAAAGTTTGAACCTGCTTTAAGATTTCAACCTAAAATACGATGTACTCTAGCTTGGAAAATAAACGTGACAATATCTGTTTGCTTGCTACCTTAGGACTGTTTTCCTCAAGAAATAGGTTCTGCCTCATGTTGACTTTCCTTCCCATGATACTTTGAGTTTCGTGATACTGAGTAACATGACAACTATTGCAGCACAGCGCTTTGGGGTAGTGCGCTGTGCTCAGAATTCAGGTAAATTGAATGATGACCTTGCGCTGCACACGACCAACCGGCACCTTATAGCTTTCCTAAACCTAGACCAGAGATAAGTTCAACAAGGGCAAGTACTGTTTCCAAGATACCATTTCCAAAGAGACCATTGTCAAACAGAACTTAACCAGAACGTGGTCACCATGACCTCAGAATATTCTATTTTAATGTTCTAAGACACGTTTCGTGAGAACGTTGCAAGAACATTTCTGTGTCCAGTTTTCCAAGGGTTATGAGAATATTCCGTCAAAGAATATTCCATGGATACAGTTCTTGCAGCCTTCCAATGAAACGTGTCTAGAACATTAATATAGAATATTCTGAGGTCACGGTGACCACGTTCTGGGTAAGTTCTGTTTAATATTTAGGGAATATTCTCCTAACTCTAATGCCAGAACTTGCTAAATAGGTTTCAGGAGGTGTTTGCTAACATACTTAGAATGTTCCCCTAACTAACTGAAAACTGAACACTCAAACATCTGGGGAACATTATGGGTCAAATAAAATGTTATTTGTCACATCCGCCTAATACAACAGGTGTAGACCATGAAATGCTTACTTACAAGCCCTTAACAAACAGTGCAGAGTGAGAAAATATTTTCTAAATAAACTAAAGTAAAATAACAATAATGAGGCTATATACAGGGGGTACCAGTACCGAGTCAATGTATGGGTTACTGGGCCATACGCACTACCCTCTGTAGCGCCTTGCGGTCGGATGCCGAGCAGTTTCCATACCAGGTGGTGATGCAACCAGTCAGGATGCTCTCGATGGTGCAGCTGTAGAACTTTTTGAGGATCTGGCGACCCATTTCGGCTCTTTTCAGTCTCCTGAGGGGGAATAGGCGTTGTCGTGACATCTTCAAAACTGTCTTGGTGTGTTTGGACCATGATAGTTTGTTGGTACATATGAGATGAGTAATGTAGGGTATGTAAACATTATATAAATTGGCATTGTTTAAAGTGGCTAGTGATACATTTATTACATTTTTTTTTTTATTATTACAGTGGTTAGAGTTGAGTCAGTATGTTGGCAGCAGCCACTCAATGTTAGTGATGGCTGTTTAACAGTCTGATGGCCTTGAGATAGAAGCAATTTTTCAGTCTCTCGGTCCCAGCTTTGATGCACCTGTACTGACTTCGCCTTCTGGATGGTAGCGGTGTGAACAGGCCGTGGCTCGGGTGGTTGATGTCCTTGATGATCTATTTGGCCTTCCTGTGACATCGGGTGCTGTTGGTGTCCTGGACGGCAGGCAGTGTGCCCCCTCTGGAGAGCCCTAAGGTTGCAGGCGGTTCAGTTGCCGTACCAGGCGGTGATACAACCCGACAGGATGCTCTCAATTGTGCATCTGTAAACGTTTGTGAGGGTTTTAGGGGCCAAGACAAATTTATTCAGCCTCCTGAGGTTGAAGAGGTACTGTTGCGCCTTCATCACCACACTGTCTGTGGGTGGACATTTTCAGATTGTCAGTGATGTGTATGCCAAGAAACTTGAACCTCTCCTCCTTCTCCACTGCGGTCCCGTCGATGTGGATAGAGGCGTGCTCCCTCTACTGTCGCCTGTAGTCCATGATCAGCTCCTTCGTTTTGTTGACATTGAGGGAGAGTTTTTTTCCCCTTTCACCACTCCGCCAGGGCCCTCACCACCTCCCTGTAGGCTGTCTCGTCATTGTTGGTAATCAGGTCTACTACTGTTGTGTCGTCTGCAACCTTGATGATTGAATTGGAGGCTTGCGTGGCCACGCAGTCATTGGTGAACAGGGAGTACAGGAGGGGTCTGAGCACGCACCCTTGTGGGGCCCCTGTGTTGAAGATCAGCGAAGTGGAGGTGTTGTTTCCAACAACGGTCCATTATAAATCGTAATCTGGGTCAGGTGGGCATACTTGTAAAGCTTGTTCTATTGCTAACATTACTAGCTAAATTATGAAATACTATTATAGAGTCAGGCTTTCACAAGGAAATTCACAGAAGCAGATCGTAATTTTGGTGGCCATAAAACGGAGTCACGAGTGCATTGTATGACATCAAATCAGTATTTATTATATTCCTCAAGTCTCATTTTTGTAATTTACAGCATTTTCCCTCACCCAGAGAACAAAAAAATTGCCAACGTTGCCCAATTAGCTGGAGGGATGGGTGCAACTTATTCTCCTGCAGTGCTCAAGTTTAGAACGGCTGTCAGTCAAAACCCTCTGATGTCATGTATATCATGTTACTGTACAGCCACTGCATTCCAATTTAGGCTCTTATCATTGTCCAAATCTGCCAGTGTAAAGGGTTAAGCATGTTCTCTTTTCCTGATCCAGTGACCCGGCCACCCAGCTGTCGCGCCTCATGAACCGGGACGGGCTGACCCAGGAGCAGGCGGAGCAGCGTGTGGCCGCCCAGATGCCCCTAAACGAGAAGCGGGGATTGGCCAGTCACGTGGTGGAAAACTCGGGCAGCCGCGAGGACACCCAGCGCCAGGTGCTGCGGCTGCACACCAAGCTCGAGGACTCTATGGAGTTCCTGCTGGCCAGGGCCATCGCCATAGCGACCGCTGCCGGCCTGGGCGGACTACTTCTATACGCCGCCAAATTGCTGGCGTCTTAGCGAATGGAGAGAGAGTTTGGCGAGAGTCGTCTTCCTATGGCAATGCAGTGTTGAATTGTGATTGAGACTGCGGCACTTTGAACTTAAGCCATAGCACATAACCGACCACTGGGCCCAGCACGTGTGGTGAGAGGTCCAATGGTCGGTTATGTGTTATGGCTTGAGTTGAAAGTTCGCAAGCAGTTTGTACTTAGAAAGTGGTCAAGTAACGTGAGATTGTTTCTTGTGTAAATTCCTTGTTGCTCTTTGAATGCTACAGGAAACAGTGAACACCTAGGTTTCCTTGGTTTGCGTTTTAAAAGCCAAGAAGTTATTTGGGGAAATATTTTTGGAGTCACTAGATTGCTTTTTTTTTAAGCAAGTATCTTTTCTGTATGAGATATCTGGACAGAATAGTTCAGCATGGGCTGAGAAGCAATGCTGGTGGTGTAAGAATGTTTTTAGCTCATTGTGCCGATTTGTTTTACATTTTAAAGGGATAGTTCACTAAAATTGCATATTTACCTTTAGTGAGTGGTCTATGGACCTGGAGAGTCAGCGCCTGAAGATTTTGATTTCTTAAAATGAAATGTTATTGGTTGCGTACACAGTTTAACAAGTGCTATAGTGGGTGCAGCGATATGCTTATGTTCCTATCGATCAGTGCAGTAAATTTCAACAAGCACACAATAATCGCAAATGTATTTTTTAAATGTTTTATGTAGTACAACAGTGGATGTATAAATAGTATGTAAATGTTATTAAAGTGACCAGTGGTCATTGACTATGTAGTAGTCCTTAAGGTGCAGGCTTGAGTACCCGGTGGTGGCCAGCTAGTGATAGTGACTGAGGGGCAGTGTAGGGTAGTGGGCAGATGGCACAGTACTGGGTGGAGGCCGTCTAGTGGTGGCTATTTAACAGTCTGATGGCCTGGGGATATAAGCTGTTTATCAGTCTCTCGGTCCCAGCTTTGATGTACTGTCTCTTCTAGATGGTAGCGGGGTGAACAGGCCGTGGCTCGGGTGGCTGAGGTCCTTGATGATGATCTTGGCCTTCCTGTGACACCGGGTGCTGTAGATATCCTGGAGGGCAGGCAGTGTGCCCCCGATGATGCGTTGGGCTGACCGTACCACCCTCTAGAGTGCCCTGCTGTTGCGGATGGTACAATTGCCATACCAGGCGGTAATACTGTCTGACAGGATGCTCTCAAGGGTACATCTGTACACGTTTGTGAGGGACTTAGGGGTTGAAGAGGCGCTGTTGCGCCTTCTTCACCACATTGTTGGTGTGAAGGGATCATTTCAGGTCTCTGTCAATTTGGATGGGGGTGTGCTCTCTCTGCTGTCTCCTGTAGTCCACGATCAGCTCCTTCGTTTTGTTGATGTTGAGGAAGAGGTATGGTCAGATTTCCCCAAAGGGAGGTCAGGGCCATGTAGCCATCCCGGAAGGGAGAGTAGCAATGAACAAGAAATTTCGCACCATGAGTAGCAAATATGTTGATAGCATTTTGGTAGTGTGTTCCTCAAATTTTCTTTATTAAAGTCCCCAGCTACAATAAATGTGCCTTCAGGATATGTGGTTTCTTGAGCTCCGTCGCAGTGTCGGCTTCTGAGGGAATGTATATGGCAGTGACTATAACCGAAGACAATTATCTTGGGAGGTAATGTGGTCGGCATTTGATGGAGGTATTCCAGATCGGGAGAACCAAAGGACTTGAGTTCCTGTACGTTACCCATAACACCATGAGTTGTTTGTCATGAAACATGCTCCTTACCTTTGTGTTTCCTGGATAGTTTATTGTTCCTGCCCTCACAATGAACGGAGGACCACGCTGGTTCTATGGACGGGGACAATGTATCCGGAGAGAGCCACGATTCTGTAAAGCAGAATATGTCTCTGTCTGGAAGATCCTTGCCCTGAGCTCATCTATTTTATTGTCCCCACTTCTCCTCCTTCGGCGGTTGTTTTGGAGTATCACCCGGGATGAATGGAGTTGCCTCGGCAGTTTAAACAAAGGGTCCAGGAGTGAATTTATGGTGAGTGACCGCCAATCTAATATCCCAAAGTGATTTTCGCCTGTAGGTAATAGAGAAAATAATGTAAGAAATAATACAAAAAAACTATAATACTGCAAAGTTGTCTAGGAGCTAGAAGCAGGGCGACCATGTCTGGTTGGCGCGATGTTGAAAGTTGTTTACTTAGTGTTAACGGTGTTGGATACTGTTAGATTCTGGGTTAAACTTGGAACATTGTTATACTCAGAAGTATAGTATCTAAGGAGTGAAAGAGACTGGTTTTTACATCCGAAGTTAATGGTTATCTGTAGGAGCCAGATGGCTTTGGAATGTCTTGGATGGACGGGAGGAAGTCACATGCTATAGGGGATACGGATGGACATCTGAGGATTAGGCAAATGAGGGGTTGAGGTCAGGTCAGATCCCCTTAAGGGAGAAATTATGGTTTATTACCCTATTACTTAGTCTTCCTGTTGAACCATAAAATATGTAAGGATTTGAGAGAAGGAGGAGTGGCTAAACTGGAGTTTATATACTTGTGGTGGTAGAAACATGTTTTGTCTGAATGCAGCTGTATTGACCCTCTGGGCTTTCATAATGTGTGTTTTACTCTGAGAATTAGAACCTAGCAACACAAAGCAATGGGAATGATAGGGAATTGGAATGAAGTGACTGAGTTGATTTGGGAATGCTTCGATCATGCAACCATGGCTCCTATAAGTCTTATTGTATTGCATGCAACAATGCTAATGCTAATCTGTGAGAAAGTGAACTCCCAGGTTCCATAGATTACGTCCTGTTTATCAATAAAATTAGGTACATTTGTAATTTAGGATAAATATATTTTAAGGATGGGGTAACTATGTAATATGGGTAAACTAATCAGTTTAAAAAATATTTGATTGACTGTGATGTCGCTAGAATGAAGACATAGGTGATGTATTTGACAATCCACTTTTCAAACTAAAGAGTTTTCTAAAAGGTCGAAGGAATGAAGATGAAGATTTCCTTGATGCCACTGTGTCTTTTCTAACACTTGAAGCTACAGTATCCTCTGTACTTTTTCAGTCAACTCTAGTTTTTTTTTTTTTTACATCTGCGCACACATGAGGAACTAAAAGATTTTATCTGTTTTATCAGCTGCTATAAAAAAAAGTCCAAGAAGAATATCAATGATCTCTTATCCATGTCTGAAAAAAAACACAGAACTATATACTACAATGTCCCAATCTACATTGTGTTTTGCATCCTTTCATAATATTGCATTCTCATACTCTTAAAGGGATACTTTGGGATTTTGGCAGTGAGGCCCTTTATCTACTTCTCCAGAGTCGGATGAACTTGTGGATAACATTTTTTATTTCTCTGCTTGCCATTTGAAGGAAGTTGCTAACTAGCGTTAGCGCAATGACCTGCTTTCAGATGACTATAGACTTCCAGTCATTGCGCTAATGCTAATTAGCTCATGAAACTTCCTTCATACTGGACACAGAGACATAAAAATGGTATCCAGAAGTAAATGTTTTATTTATTTAACCTTTATTTAACCAGGAGTTCATCTGACTCGGGAAGTAAAGAAAGGGCCATTATCCGGAAGTATCCCTTTAACATACTCACCTTCTTATGTAGGTATACTACATACTGTCATACTATTAGTCCTGTTTGAAAATCAACATGGAACTGCATACAACTTCCCATCCTTTGTAATATTGCATTCTCATACTCTCAAGATACTAACATTTTTATAGAGGCATACTACATTCTGTCATACTATAACAATAGTCCCATAAAGATAGTTCTAATAAAGTTAACGTTGCAGTTATTTGGTGGGCCAAGTAAACACAAAGTCTTTCTTTGACCGATTCACTTTAAAATAACTTAGAAAATATAAGGGCACCTCACAGACTTGTCGGACCTAATTATTTCATTTTGGGATGCAATGAGGATGACTAACTTGCCGACATTTATTGTTCACAGCCTTGAGAGGGGAGACCTCCGTTGGTCTGATCTTGCTGCCTGGCTGGGCCTTGTCTGTTTGTGTGTTGGCAGCAGTCAGGCTAGTGGGAGGGCGGCAGGGAATGACATCATCCACATGTGTCTGGTGCTGTGTGTCGTGGGTAATGGGTGTGGTGGGTACCAATTTTGTGTGTGTATACCAAGCACATGTGTGTGTAGTGGGTAGCAATTGTGTGTGTGTGTCACCCTTGCACTGCACTGGGTCTCTCCTCTGTATCAGGGGACTTGGGGTGGCCTGAGTGTACTGGCTACTTGGATTCCTTCGTACATCGCTGCTGGCCGACGCTCCTCTTTTATCAAGTGACTGCAGATTAATGCAAAGTGAAGGGGCTAAAGGGCAGTGAGCCACTGGGGACCCACAGTCACACACACACACACAAACAAAATATGCAGACACGCACACACACACACACTTGGTTCTGACACACACTCACTCATACGCAGACACGCACGCATACACATACACAGGCTGTACCAGAAATCACCTCTGAGCTGTCCGGTCCGTCGGCCACAGTAGAGGAATGAAGCACAGTCTATTTTTAATAGTGGTTTTCAGCTGTCAGTCCACAGGCCACTGTACTTACTGGTCTGGTCAGCCAGCTGTTTAGGGGAGATTATAAGTGTCCCCTTGTCAGTCCTCTGAAAGACAGACAAGGACCTGATGTAGAACTGATGAGGTTTTCGAGATGAGGTCTCTCTATCGGGAATCTGGACGCCAAAGTATCAACTCCTCAGGCAGAGCAGGGTGGAATTGAGCTCCCTTTAAAATTCTAATTCAGTAACTTTGCCACCAAGTGACAAGTTTATTTGACTAGAACCCATGCATAGTGCATATATGTGCGCCTACACACAGTGCACACACACAAACAATGTATACGTGTGCAGAACATGCACACGCACACAAATGCACGCATGTACAAACACAATTCACACACTTTTTTGTGTGAATTATAGAGGGGAAGATAGCGGATAATTGTTTCTTGGCAGGGGTTAGAGAGTTTACGGTGTCTTGTTGTTTTCATTTAGAGATTAGCCTCAGGCTCCACCAAAGTGTGGCGACATTTTGGAATCTCTTGTCCGAGTGATTTCCTATCTGTCTGCCACCCACTGTTGTCAGAGGAAGTCAAAGAGAGAGAAATACAAACACTTTGAATGCAATATATATTATATATATATATATTTTTTTTACCAACCATACTATGTTTCTTGTATTTCATATGGGATATTTAGTATGCACCTATACAAACAAACTCGGAGTGTGGCGTCTCACTCAATATCAACAAAACAAAGGAGATGATCATGGACTTAAGGAAACAGCAGAGGGAGCACCCCCCTATCCACATCGACGGGACAGCAGTGGAGAAGGTGGAAAGTTTTAAGTTCCTCGGCATAAACATCACAGACAAACTGAAATGGTCCACCCACACAGACAGTGTGGTGAAGAAGGCGCAACAGCGCCTCTTCAACCTCAGTAGGCTGAAGAAATGTGTCTTGTCACCTAAAACCCTCACAAACTTTTACAGATGCAAAATTGAGAGCATCCTGTCGGGTTGTATCACCGCCTGATACGGCAACTGCACCGCCCATAACCACAGGGCTTTCCAGAGGGTGGTGCGGGCTGCACAACGCATCACCGGGGGCAAACTACCTGTCCTCCAGGACACCTACAGCACCCGATGTCACAGGAAGGCCAAAAAGATCATCAAGGACAACAACCACCCGAGCCACTGCCTGTTCACCCTGCTACCATCCAGGAGGCGAGGTCAGTACAGGTGCGTCAAAGCTGGGACCAAGAGTCAGAAGCTATTTTTCAGTCTCAAGGCCATCAGACTGTTAAACATCCATCACTATCACAGTGAGGCTGCTGCCTTCATACAGACTTGAAATCAATGGCCACTTTAATAAATGGATCACTAGTCACTTTAATGCCACTTTAATAATGTTTACATATCTTGCATTACTCATCTCATATGTACAGTTGAAGTCAGAAGTTTACATACACCTTAGCCAAATTCATTTAAAATCAGTTTTTCACAATTCCTGACATTTAATCCTAGTAAAAATTCCCTGTCTTAGGTCAGTTAGGATCACCACTTTAAAGAATGTGAAATGTCAGAATAATAGTACAGAGACTGATTTATTTCAGCTTTTATTTCTTTCATCACTTTCCCAGTGGGTCAGAAGTTTACATACACTCAATTAGTATTTGGTAGCATTGCCTTTAAATTGTTTAACTTGGGTCAAACATTTCGGGGCCTCCCACAAGCAATAAGTTGGGTGGATTTTGGCCCATTCTTCCTGACAGAGCTGGTGTAACTGAGTCAGGTTTGTAGGCCTCCTTGCTCGCACACATTTTTACTGTTCTGCCCACACATTTTCTATGGAATTGAGGTCAAGGGGTTGTGATGGCCACTCCAATACCTTGACTTTGTTGTCCTTAAGCCATTTTGCCACAACTTTGGAAGTATGCTTGGGCTCATTATCCATTTGGAAGACCCATTTGCAACCAAGTTTTAACTTCCTGACTGATGTCTTCAAATGTTGCTTCAATATATCCACATAATTATCCTACCTCATGATGCCATCTATTTTGTGAAGTGCACCAGTCCCTCCTGCAGCAAAGCACCCCCACAACATGATGCTGCCACCCCCGTGCTTCACGGTTGGGATGGTGTTCTTCGGCTTACAAGCCTCCCCCTTTTTCCTCCAAACATAGCAATGGTTATATGGCCAAACAGTTCTATTTTTGTTTCATCAGACCAGAGGACATTTCTCCAAAAAGTATGATCTTTGTCCCCATGTGCAGTTGCAAACCGTAGTCTGGCTTTTTTATGGCGGTTTTGGAGCAGTGGCTTCTTCCTTGCTGAGCGGCCTTTTAGGTTGATATAGGACTCGTTTTACTGTGGATATAGCTACTTTTGTACCTGTTTCCTGCAGCATCTTCACAAGGTCCGTTGCTGTTGTTCTGGGATTGATTTGCACTTTTCGCACCAAAGTACGTTTATCTCTAGGAGACAGAGCGATACGACGGCTCCTTCCTGAGCGGTTTGACGGCTGCGTGGTCCCATGGTGTTTATACTTGTGTACTATTGTTTGTACAGATGAACGTGGTACCTTCAGGCATTTGGAAATTGCTTCCAAGGATGAACCAGACTTGTGGAGGTCTACAATTATTTTCTGAGGTCTTGGCTTATTTCTTTTGATTTTCGCATGATGTCAAGCAAAGAGGCACTGAGTTTGTCGGTAGGCCTTGAAATACATCCACAGGTACACCTCCAATTGACTCAAATTATGTCAATTAGCCTATCAGAAGCTTCTAAAGCCATGACATCATTTTCTGGAATTTTCCAAGCTGTTTAAAGGCACAGTCAACTTAGTGTATGTAAACTTCTGACCCACTGGAATTGTGATACAGTGAATTATAAGTGAAATAATCTGTCTGTAAACAATTGTTGACTTGTGTCTTGCACAAAGTAGATGTCCTAACCGACTTGCCAAAACTATAGTTTGTTAACAAGAAATTTGTGGAGTGGTTGAAAAACGAGTTTTAATGACTGCAACGTAAGTGTATGTAAACTTCTGACTTCAACTGTATATACACTCATTTTATACCATCTATTGCATCTTGCCTATGCTGCTCGGTCATTGCTCATCCATATATGTAGATATTATTATTCCATTCCTTTACTTATATTTGTGTGTATTAGGTAGTTGTTGTGGAATTGATAGATGACTTGTTAGATATTGCTGCACTGTCAGAACTAGCATTTAGCTACACTCACAATAACACCTGCTAAACATGTATACGTGACCAATAAAATGTGATTTGATTTACTGTCTGGCACCTAGCGGGTCACATATAGGCGCTGATAATGGTCTGGTCATTAAACATTACCAACACATTCACCCCAAACCTCAATTTCAATTCCCAACCCATGCTCATTATACTACAATAATCCAGCGTACTAGTGTAAATAGCTCTTCTTTGCTCCAGGTTTTTTTGTACTGTTTTTACAGAGAGTAAATTCACCATGGTAACAAATTAAACCCCATGTGTCTTCACGCGGTCAAAGGTTCTAATGTCAGCCCGAGGACAGTGGGTTTGCAGGGGCGAAAGAATATTGCTCAGAAGTCCTTTGACGGCCCATAGACACAACACGTGACTGTTGCGGGGGTGAGGAGACAGCCAACAAGGCAGCCTGTCCCACCCGATGACTCAAACTGTCCTTGCTCATTAGCCTGGGATGGGTCAGGGCTGTGGGAAAAAGCCTGTTAGGGTCTAGTCACTGACACACCGACCACCCCGGAGAAATCATGCATGTCAAAGGTATGTTATGGTCACTGACTCGAAAACGAAACGAGTGCATTGATCAGGTGGAAAGTAGGCTAGAGAGAGAGTGTGAGAGAAAACGGGATGGGGTACGCTGTGTGTGTGTTTGTGTGTGTGACTAAGAGAGAGAGTGAGCATGTGATTTAAAAGTAAGAGACAGTCAAATCATAGAACTGTGATTTGGGATCTTTATCTGTTGCCTGATGGGAAGGATACGTTGCTGTATGCTGAAGATATGATGCTGTATGCTGAAGATAACATATAAAGGCGCCATTGACATTGCATCAGACCTTTGAGTAGGACAGCTCTCACTAAGCCTATACTGGGAAACTGAGCTCCACTTACACCTCACACACAGTGCTATCCTGATAAGACCCAAGCCTCACCAGTTGCCAAGCCTCAAGATTTGGTAGCTGCAAATGTTAGCCCTATGCACTTGAGCGTTCTAAGCCTAAGGCATGGTAGCGAGAAGATAGTCGTTAGCATTGCTAATGCTAACTAGGGTTATTCGTGACCTTGCTAATGAGTTGGGATATACATTCCCACTGCAGTCTGATGGTTAAAGGATTGACCATGGTGTGATCCTCGGGGGATATCGTTGTGCTATTCACTGCCCCATAGTAAGGCACTGTATGGTCGGTATTTCAAGGAGTCCGGCTGTTGTCTATTAGCCATAGCAATAAAGCTATGTTCGCTGACGCAATGTCTGCACAACATCATAAGGTAAAATGCGGCATTGTACGAGATTTGTTCTGCGGGCGTTTTTACAGCGTAAAGACAACTCGATGTTAAATCTTGACAAGATTGGCTTCTAAGCCTAGCCGGACTTCCGACGTAGCTTCTTTCTAATCACGGCTCACAATTTAGCGCAGTGGAAGTTGTGAAAGTTAAAAGAGTTTTAAAAAGTACAGATGTTGCCACTTGCCACTGATGTTCAGTTCAGCGTGTTTGTAGAACAGAAGCTAGTTCTCTCAGAAGACGGAGGGGCTTTTGCCTTTGACATGGTGACATGAAGTCACTAATTTGACGATGTGCTCATATGCCCCCCCCCTCGCCCCCGGGATAAGTGACCTCTGCCTTGGAAAAGGACACTCAGTTCTAATTGTGTCCAGGGGATTTCTGCTGTCTCTGAGACTCTAAAGAGAAGCTGAAGCTTTGAACCTGGAGGCCTCTAAGCTCTCGGGAATCTCTGAGCGTACTGCAGTTGGGTAGACATGGAGAGAGCTGAAGCACAAGCATGGTATGCTAGTGGGCCACCCGCTTTCCAAGAATAGTGAATAATAAGGTTGAATTTTAATGTAGATGTATGTGTGCTTTTCACAATTCTTGAATTTATTCACTTATTCATTTTCAAGCAAACTGTAATTTAATATCCATCACTTTCATATCTATCATAAACGATGCTGCTTGAACAGTGTATTCAATTTTACATTTGAATAATCTAAATCTTTATATAAAATTACATTAGGTCAGTTGCATTTAATTGACTGTATTATGATTCATGCAGGATTCATGTTTTTCGTTGTTGTGTTTTGGTAGTCACCAGCAAGATAATCATATTTCAAACAAAGAAATATTACACCAAAGCAAACTCCTCACGCAAATGATTTGTCCAGTTAACAGCTATGTTGTCTTAACAACATACAGTATGGTCCTGTGTGGCTTAGTTGGTTGTGCATTGCGCTTGCAACATCAGAGACAGGTTCGAATCCCGCTGGGGCCACGCATGCGAAATTGTTTACACGCACTACTGTAAGTCGTTTTTCATAAAAGCGCCCACAAAATGGCATATATAAATAAGCCATTTGTATGCGCTTGGTTTTGTTATTGCGGAACCTAATTTCCCACTCCACCAGGCCTGATCTGATCTCGACCAGGATTTTTGTTCAAACAACACCCGTCCCTCCCTCTTCTTCCCCACTGTGCCTCCCGGCAACTCAACACGTATCTTCCTCACCCATTAGGAAAGGAACGATAGCTTCCCTTTGATTGTGATAGGCAATTATGTCTTTAGTTGTTTGGCATTTAACACAGCTGTGAGCTCCCCTCGCTTTCTCTCTCTCTTTATCTCTCTTTTGATCAGACTCTCGCTGTGCTGTTTTGATATGACTCAATCTCATCCTTCACCTTCTAGAGTGTGAGAATGCCAACAGCCGAGGTCTGCATGGGTTCTTGGAAGTGGGAAGCTGATCGGACGGACCAATTTCTGATAGATGAAAAAGGAGGAGAGCGTGAATAAAAGGAGTGACATTAACCAGGGGACGTGAGAGGAGAAGCAAAAAATCCCATTTATTACCAAAAGTCATGAACGATTAAAGCATGAAATAGAAAAAGCACACAAAAATCCCTTCCACTCCCTGCCATCAATTGCATTGCCATTGGCAGACATCTTAGCTAGCTTTCATTGGTTGAAACGGATAACATTGACTAGAAAACAAAACATGCATGCACTATCAGAATCAATGGCTTTTGGTAGATGGATGTGGTGAACATCAAAATGCAAGTACCACTCACTTGTGACATTTTACATCAATATCCTAAATGGCTGTATCATTTATTAGCCTGGGTACCAGTCTATTTGTACTATCATGCCTCTCCTTGTCACTCCTTTTCATGCCAAACAAGGAGTTGGCATGATACCACAAACAGATCTGGGAACAGGCGAATCATGTAATAAGGATATTTATATACACTGAGTGTACAAAACATTACATTTCCACGACATAGACTGACCAGGTGAAAGCTATGTTCCCTTATTGATATCACTTGTTAAATCTACTTCAATCAGTGTAGATGAAGGGGAGGAGACAGTTTAAAGAAGAATTTTTAAGCCTTGAGACAATTGAGAGATGGATTGTGTATGTGTGCCATTCAGAGCAAGACAATGGGCAAGACAAAATATTTAAGTGCCTTTGAACGGGGGTATGGTAGTAAGTGCCAGGTGCACCGGTTTGAGTGTGTCAAGAACTGCAACTCTGCTGGGTTTTTCACACTCAACAATTTGCCGTGTGTATCAAGAATGGTAGAATGTTCCACCACCCAAGGAACATCCAGCCAACTTGACACAACTGTGGGAAGCATTGGAGTCAACATGGGCCAAAATCCCTGTGGAACCCTTGACGCCATGTAAAGTCCATGCCCCGACGAATCGAAGCTGTTCTGAGAGCAAAAGGGGTTGTGACAAAATATTAGGAAGGTGTATGTCAAATACAGTGGGGTCCATAATTATTGACACCTTTGATAAAATTATGGGAAAAAAGACAGGGTAACGTAAATAATACAACTACTGAGCTATATTGTGTGCAAAAAAAGGACAATAATATTATTTTATACTAATACAATTTATCAGAGATTTTGCTTAAAAAGAGCTCTTTGGCCACAAGTGGTGGGTTTGGCATTTACAAACAGAAGCATATGCAGAAAAGTACCTCATTCCTACAAAAATAAATATGGTGGTGGATCTTTGATTTTAAGGGGCTAGTTAGCTTTTACTGTTCCTAAGGCCCTTGTTAAGGTCAAAGGCATCATGAACTTTACCAGAGAGGAAGAGACGAAGGTCAATGAGAGAGTGTCAAATTTGGTCAACAAAACATTGAATTGCTAATTTGCTAAGTGAGGCTTATTTGATCGAATAGAAATTAAGTAATGGTTAGGTTATTTACGAATGCACAAAATATAAGTGGATGTGGCATTTCGGCAACTTACCCAAATACGACTTTAAAATCGAACTTGTGCCTGTTGTCATATAGATAGATAGAGGATATAACCTATTTATAACCTAGGATATATATCATCATGGATATAACCTATTTTAGCATGAACATTGCCATTGAGGGCTTTCACCATTTTAAAGTAGTCAACTGGGTGGGGATTCCTATGAGTGAGCAAGCGGCCAATGAAGAAGAAAGCCTCTGCTGTCACAGATGCTATAATGGCACAGATACAAAGATGAGTCCTCTATCTATCTCAATGGCCTGTTATTCACACTCATATCTGCCCTGTCATTGGCTAGAATGGTCCCACCTGAGCACGCCTCCTACCGCCTGCCTTCCATCTTTGAGGACATGTATTTCCATTGTTTGAGCGGTCACTAGAATATTTTGTCAATGTAAAAGCAATCTTTGACTTTACCAAGTACTAGGACATTTTAGTCAAAATCCTGTTTGCATCTGCCAGGAGGCTGACACTAGGCCACAAGTGGATCTTCCAGCAAGACAATAAACTGAAGCACTAATCAAATTCCACAAATACATCATTAAAATGTACACAAAATCAACATTTTGCATTTCAGAAAAAGGCTCAGTGTCGTTATCGTCACAAGTGTATTGAGTTTTGAAGAGTATTGAAAACAGGTGCGTCAAAGAAATGTTACGCCTATCTTTTTCTATATTACTTGTTAAACAAAATCTCATTCTCTGAGCAATTGTATAAGTATAAAATAATGTAATTGTTCTCTTTTTTTTGGCATACAATATAGCTCAGTATTTGTATTAATAATTTTTTACAGTCTTTTTTGCTAATTTTTATCAAGGGTGTCAATAATTATGGACCCCAGTGTATATTGCATGCACTGAGTGTACAAACCAATAGGAACACCTTCCTAATATTGAGTTGCACCCCCTTTTGCCCTCAGAACAGCCTCAATTCGTTGGGGCATGGATTTACAAGGTGTCGAATGCGTTCTACAGGGATGCTGGCAAATGTTGACTCCAATGCTTTCCACAGTTGTATCAAGTTGGGTGGATATCCTTTTGGTGGTGGACCATTCTTGATACACATGAGAAACTGTTGAGCGTGAAAAACCCAGCAGCGTTACAGTTCTTAACACTCAAACCAGTGATTCTGGAAACTACTACCATACCTCGTTCAAAGGCACTTAAATATTTTGTCTTGCCCATTCACCCTCTGAATGGCACATATACACAATCCATATCTCAATGCTCTCAAAACTTAAAAATCCTTCTTTAACCTGTCTCCTCTCTTTCATCTACATTGACTGAAGTGGATTTAACAGGTGACATCAATAAGGGATCAGAACTTTCACCTGGATTCACCTGGTCTGTCTATGTACACTATAATTGAATTTATATACACACAGGGTTATAAGTGCAGTACAGGCACTGCTCCAATCAGTGTTGGGGTCAATTCGAATTGAAGGCACTCAATTCAGGAAGTGATTTGAATAAACAATTCTAGAACTTAATAACCACTTATGGAATAAATAGCTTCTACTTTTTAGTTTATTGAGAATTCAGTAAAAATAGAGGCCCTTTTTTCAATTATTGAATGGGAATTTCAGTTTAGTTTCTGTATCGAATGCCTTCAATTTGAATTGACCCGAACCCTGGCTCCAATGGTGTTTGCACATTGATATTTATTTACATAGAAATAAATGAATAATATTTAAAAATGTACTGGGTAATATTACAAGATCTCTTCTTCATCAGACAACACTGGGTTCAAAAACTCAGTCAGTTTAATGACACGTGTCTTAATTCCAAAATCGCTCGGACATAAAGAGACACAATGGACCTCAATTTTGACAACGTGAAAAAGCAATGCTAGTGTCAAAAAATACTATTTGTTTTTACCAAGCTAGCAGCATAATTCACCCAAAATATAAACGTGACTCCCTTACCCTGTAAACAGTCGTTGATTTGGATGATTTGGGCATGAAGTGTAAAACGTGCTAATTTGGCGGATTTTGACATGACATTAATTTGACATGTTTTTTTGGGACAAAAATACTAAAGGTAGCAATTGGTGATCGCAGCCTGGTAAACAAAACCAAAGCATGGATTGCTGTCTCCAGAGACTGCTTACAGGGAAAGGAAAAACATATGTATTTTGTAATTTGGTTGAACTATCCCTTTAATGTGGATTTACCATGTAACAATACCAGACCAGGGTTTAATTAATATTAGTATCTTTTGAAAAACTTTGAGCATTTGATTGAGACTGTCTTTAGTGACAGATTCACTTTTAGGATTATTCAATTCATTCCACTGTGCCAGGGGAGCTCAGGTTTTTGAAGGAAAACAGTACTATTTGAACCCAGGTCTGAACGATGGAGATTATTGATACACAATACAGTCACATAACCAACCATTGAATTCCAGACGTACATTTGAAGTGATGCAGGTTTAGGTTGACAACAGCGCTGCTTTTCTGCACTGTCAAAATGTCACCCTTACATCAGCGTCATAACTGAAAGAACAACCATAAGTGAACCAATATTGTTGATAGACCTCCCTGCATCTTCACAATGATAATAGGCACCCCATTTTTAAAAATGTAGCTATATATGGAGAATGAATGAGAGCGAGGAGTGAAAGACAGGAAGTGAATGCCCTGTAAACCATGACCTACGACCCCCTAATCAGTCAGCATAGAGGATGAACCCTGAGAAGGTGCTGTATTTGTTGCTGTTGCCCCCGTGGGCCTTGCCCCCGTCCAGTTTGATGAAGACCTCATCCCCGGCATCCAAATGAAGGATGACACTATTGCTGGCGTAGTCATAACTCTGGTCCTGGTCTTGGGCTATGGCACTGGCCCTGACCTGAAAAAGATACAGCGCATGTGTGAGAGAGGGGGAAAGAAAGAGAGAGAGTGAAGGAAGGAAGGAAGGAGAGAGTAGGAGAGAGAGGGGGAAAAGAGAGTGAAGGAGAGAGTAGGAGAGTAGGAGAGAGAGAAAGCAAGATTTTAACAATGACACAAACAGATCACATTCAATTGCACAAAAGAAGTCCTGGGTGTATTTAGTTTTGCTGTACTTTACAGGAGTAAAAAAAAAAGGTATCCATTGCCAAAAACGAATAACAATGACGTGCATGTAATTCAAACACCATTTATCAACAACAAACAACGAATTAGAAACGGCAAAAACAATGGTGGCATTGGTTTCCCAGTGAAGAACATCCAATGAAAAGTAATTAACTGACTGAAGCACGTCGACTAACGCCACACCTATTTACAATGAATGTCTTTACCAAGGACTACTACATAGTTTTGGGGAAGGGGTGGACTGATTGAATAAGAAGTCAAGTCATCAAGATGTTTGTGTAAAACTGTCCCCCACAGCAAATCCCTTGTTTTTATCCACCGTGAATAAGGCCTATGACTCAACTGGACAAATGTGCCCTATTTTCTCTACTATTACCCAGATTTACAGTCAGACCTCCGATATTTCAAGGTTGAAAGCAGAAAATTAGTGTCCGGTGCTCGAGAGAGAGAGTTTCAAAAGCAGCCTTGGAGATATTGCTCTTTGCTAAGAAGATATTTTTTTGGGACCAGTCACAGTAAGGTACTTAATTGTTACCCAGAAATGATCTAATATTGAGATAGAAATGTCTGCATTGGACCTTTAAATCACAACTGCGCTAAATCGGGAGCGAAGTGTGAACCGCTTTCACACATTTTGAGTCGACGTCGGAAAAATAGTGACACTGTGTGACTTCAAGGCGCTTTTCCAACACGGAAGAACATACAACTATTTTTTTTTTTAAAGCTATTAGCTAAGAGTTGGTGTTGCCAGGTTGGAGTGCGCTAAGATCTGCAACACTGTAGGCTAGGCAAGATAACTTCTCTGGACTGTTTTGCACTGTCTAATCCAACTAACCCTCCGGGTGCGACTGTCTTGCTGCCTGTTTCAGAGCGAGGACCAAAACAAAAGCATGGGGTTGTAATTAGTGCTGGCTGAACGAGGACGTAAAAAGCAAAATATCATGAGCCCTGGAGGCTCCTGGGAGATGGCTTGGTCAGAGTGACAGGACGATGACGGATGTCAGTGCATGGATGATTGGTGACATGACATGGCTGTACCCTTCCCTCCCTGTCATCAAGAATATAAACACTTGGCAAGATAATCTACTGCAAGGTTCCAAACTGGCGGCCCATGAGCCGAATTTGTCCCGCGGGTGGTTTTATTTGGCCCCTCAAGTTTTCTGAGCAAACAATGATATATGGTTGGACATAAAATACTGTAAAAACACCAGGAAATCAGCTCCAATTTCTTTTAATTTGGGAAATCTGTTCCCAGGTATTCACACACATAATAGAGACGTGAGGCTTGAAATGATTATAATTTAGTCAAATATTATATCTGTTTGGGCTTCTTGAGGTCAATTTGCAGTCTACAGATTATTATTCAGCCCACGGCTGAATCTAGTTGATGATCCCTGATATACAGTACTGTATTACGATAAGGTTTGTGTAATATAAAAGGCTCCTTACAATATTTTCCAAAGGAAGTAAACCTATTGGAGTAGTGGTTAGCAAGTTTGCCTATGGGCTGGGAGACCAAGGTTTGTGATCTGCAAGGGGAATTGCACTGTCTCTGTCCACTACAATGTATTTATGTTCTTCACAATAATGAATCATCATAAGGACTCTGGCAACAGCAGTAACACATAATTACACAATTAATGATACATTGTAAAAGTATGACAATTACATAAGAACGATTGGCCTAGCTATAATAAAAAATATTAGAATAATTTTGTAAATGGGCTCCCGAGTGGCGTAGCGGTCTAAGGCACTGCATCTCAGTGCAAGAGGTGTCACTAGAGTACCTGTTTCGAATCCGGCCGTGATTGGGAGTCCCATAGGGCGGCGCACAATTGGCCCTGTGTCGTCGGGGTTTTGCTGGAGTAGGCCGTCATTGTAAATAAGAATTTGTTCTTAATTGACTTGCCTAGTTTAAATAAAGGTTTAAATAAAAATAAATTAAAAGTATGACAATTACATAAGAAATATTGGCCTAGCTATATATATGTGCCCTTGAGCAAGTCACTTAACCCTCATTTTTCCTGTAAATCGCTCTGGATATGAGCGTCCGCTAAATTACTCAAATGTAATGCTAATCTATAATATAAAGTGTGTCCTATAAAGCTTATGGTGGACTGCACCGGCAAGGTTTCCCTCTGTGTCAGTTACATTTACAATGTCAATGTCTGTGACATGTCTGCACTCAGAGCAATAAAAACAGAACATTATCAGGTAACTTATACAAGCAGTAAAATCAGACTTGAAAAAACTACACCATGTGGAACAGTGCGGACTGTGAAGAGACACACAGGCGCAGACACACACATACACAAACACATGCTAAAACACACACTACACACACGTACATATAGATTTTGTGTTGTAGATATGTTGCAATAGTGTGTAATAATGTGTTGTGAAGTGTAATGTTTAATTGTATGCAAATTGCCTTAATATTGCTGAACGCCAGGAAGCAGATCCGTAAAATAATACAAATACAAAACACTCATCTAAAAGCCCATGTTCAATATCTACTAGCCTACACGTTGAACGGGTTGATATACAACATAACAGTTATGCACACTGGCAATGCATCATTGATTATGGTCTGTTTTAATTGAACTATGTCCAGGGGCTGTATTTTTGTGTGTGTGTGTGTGTGTGTGTGTGTGTGTGTGTGTGTGTGTGTGTGTGTGTGTGTGTGTGTGTGTGTGTGTGTGTGTGTGTGTGTGTGTGTGTGTGTGTGTGTGTGTGTGTGTGTGTGTGTGTGTGTGTGTGTGTGTGTGTGTGTGGAACTGAGATATTTATATCCTGTTGACATGTCTCAGGAAGCATCATTCAACGATAATCATGTTCCTACAGCTCTGGGGTGAAGTTTAGGATCAGCTGATCTGGGATCAGCTTCCTCTCCCCTATTATTACTTTAACCATTAATGGCAGAAATGCAACTGACCCAAGATCAGCGTCTAGGGGCAACTTCACCCAATACTCCGTTCCTACAGTACATGAAGATACACACGCTCTCTTTCACAATTTCCCACCGCGGTTTCCCACCCTCTTCTAGTGATTAACGGACCATGCCACTGCCAGCCTATGATCACGACACCCATGTAGATCAATTCATCATATTAGGCACTGAGACCCCCATTAAACTGCAAGTAAATGCGAGGCCCATGTTCGGAATGTAATCTGATCATGGCTGTTCCGATAGGGATAATGAAAGGTGCGAGCAATTTTGCGAGCAATTTTGTTAGGCTACATTGTATCGTTGTTTCTTCTTCAGAGCTCACTGTTGAGCAAGTTGACGCGTTTTTAAGTTTAGCACTGTATCCACACATTGTTCTGGTGTTCCTAAATGTTGTATGATACAATTGGAATCACCTTCACAATTATTTAATAAATTAACTGTATTTTCTCGAGATTTGTATAAAAAAAATGACGTGTAGGCTACACTAGATGTCATTGGAGCGCTATACATTTGTCTTATGTGAACTGTTTTGCATTTTCCTTCATCCCTTTGACCGTCATTATTCAAATACATTGATTCAAATACATTACATTCAATGCATCATCTTATTTTGGAAAGAACATGCTGATATTTTTTGTTGGCATAAATTCTGCACAGTTTTGTTGCATGTTATGATGAGTGTGAATGGGCTAGCTGATATGGAAGGTAGGCGCAGTGCACAGCTGATGGTGCTGGAATAGCAAGGCTCCGCTGCTGTTTTCTTTGCGCCGACTTGCGTAACAGTTCGTGTTCCTGAAACCATACTGGTGGGCACCGTTTTAAGGGTTACCACAGGTTAGTGAAAAGCATGAGCTCGCGCACACCCCAAAATGGTTAGTAGAGGTGCTGGCTAAAGGAGCGTAAACTGTACACTATAAACTACTGGGCGCTTATATATGTTATAGATAGAGTGTAGGACTCGCTTTATTTTATATAGTATATGGTTACATCAGGCTAACGTCAGTATTATGGGGCCTTCTCCCTATTTTTAGCTTACAATATGTCAAAGTTGAAGTGCATTGCGGTTGTATTCCCCATTATTGTAATCTTGCTGCTTCAGAAACATTTTAGTGAGGACTAGGCCTATTATACAAGTTGAGCAAACCGAGAGTGACATTTTGACCAACTAACATGAACTTTCATTTGATCATGCTGTGTGGGTAATGTAACAGTTACATTCAAAATGTGTTTTGTGGTTTTAGGCTAGCTAGCCTATGTGGCCTACCAATTGTCTTCTGGAAATGTGTATGTTAAACAATGTATGGCTACAGTGGCGTATGAACGCAATTATAACGGGTTATAGGCCTAGAGCAAACAAAGCCATTATCACAACATACAGTTGTAGTTTGTAATATGGCTTTTTCCTGGTTTGGCGCCCCTAGTGATTTTACCCACGCACGCTACTGCCTTCAAAACGCAGGGCTCACGGTTATTCAAATGACATATTCACTGCAGTTTACAGACTAGAGTTTTGTACTCACTTGAAAACAAAAATACAATTCATTGTATTGTTGGATAGGGCGTATACTTGGAGAGTCTGGAGAGCGCACACAGTGCACCTGTCTTTTGATAATCTGATGTTTTTTTTAAATTTGCGAATAGATTCTCTGCAATAGCCTCGTCTACCGTATGTAGGCCCACTTTTTCAAAAAGATATAGCAAAATAGCCTATCTCAAATAACATGTAGCCTACCGGATAATGTGAAGACACAATGTATGAAATGAATTGAAGAAGAAAGTCTGAAGTGATGATATGCCATCTGTCCTGTAGCCTATAAATAATGATCCGCCATTTATACATTTTTGTAAAGCAGGTGGTTAAATGCTGACACCATTTGATTGCGATAGTATGCTCTGCCCTCGCTCTTAATCTTTTTTTTTAACATTTAATTTGTGGAACGTGGAAGCAGAGTTTAAATAACGCGGGAATATTTTTAGGAGAAGGACTGATAATGTTTCCCACTGAATTTGGTCAGGCTGACCTGATTGCATTTACATGGAGCTGGAACACAATGCAAATCTGCTTACATTCTGAACACGCGCATTGTGCGCATATAGACCTGGCATTAACATGTGTTTCTTGTTATGCGAATACAAATGCGCATACAGCTTGCATTTTTTATGCAAGGTTTAAATGGGGTGTGAGTGTGCGCACACTTGTGATTATTTCATGTGCATGTCCACATGAATCATACTTTTAATCGTGCCTACTGTAACCAGCCCCTCGTGGAGAACACCGAATGTCTGACACCCTCACACCTACCAGTCTGTTTGAGTTATACTGTCACTCCTTGTCATGGTAAACATATTGTGTACAGGGAATGGAATGTTAGCAAAACAGGTTCTGGATTTCACACTACACCAGGGTTAGGGTGAATTTGAATAGAAGTCAGTCAATGAAGGAAGTTATTTGAATAAAACATTAAAAAGTGGAAAAACATATACTTAAATAAATAGCTTCCCCTTTTCAGTTTATTGAAAAGTCATTGAAAATGGATGCCCTTTTTGCCTCTCATGGATGACTGACTTTCGTAATTGTCAGAAGAATCATGTGTGCCACTGTATTTTCAGAGAGAAAAGAGGGAAAAGGCAAGTAAAAAAGAGTAGGCCTAAAAGTAAAAGAGTTAAAGTGTGACAGTGTCACCCACCAGACCGTTCTTCAGCAGGTCCGCCCACATGCTGGTGCCATCCCCTCCCCTCATCAGCACATTGTAGATGAAGAAGTAGGTGCCGGGGATCTTGCACGTGAACTTGCCAAGCGAGCCGTCGTAGTTATCCCCCAGGTTGGTGACCACATCGTCAAACTTCAGGACCTCGTAACCCTCCTGGGGGTTCCGGAGTCCCGCAGAGAAAGCCACCCGTGGCGTGGTGCTGTAGGTGGCTGTGGCGATGGCTCCTTGGCCCCCCAGACCCAGTATCCCTGTCTTCAAAGTGTCCCCTCTGTCCCCTGGGGGTCCTTTGGGCCCAGGCGGACCGGGCTCTCCGGGTGGTCCCGGGGGTCCGGGTTTCCCGGGCCGTCCGGGCTTTCCCTGTGGACCGTGGCCACCATAGGTGGGCAGCGGCGGGCCGATGCTGTGGTCAATCAGCTCCTCAGCCTCTGCTTCTGCCTGGAGGCCCGTGGTGGAGGTAGCTTTCCCTGTGCCCCCTGAGTCCAGATAGGGGTCGCACACCATGCGGCAGGTGCCTAGCATCTCAAAGCGGCTGGCGTCGTCTGCGCCCACTGAGCTGACCAGCACGGGGATGAGGACCACCAGCACCAGGACTAGCATGACCCCCACGGCGGCTGCCACCAGGGTCTTCCTCCCAATGCTGAGCCGCGGAAGGGGCTGCGCTGCCAGCGTGGAGCTCTCCGGGGCGGGAATGGTGGATCCTGGGTAGTGGGCCGCCGTCCACCTGCGAGACCAGGGATGCGCTTAGGATTCCCGGGAGAGACGCAAGACAGCGCGTGAGTGAGAGCGCAGAGGGAGAAGAGGAGGACGAGAGTGAAAAATTTTGTGGGAAGGGGTAGACAGAGATCAAAATCAGAGGGAGAAGAGAGAGAAGGATGGAGAAAGAGAGACAGAGGAAGACAGATATAAAAAGAAGAGGAAGCAAGAGGAAGAGAAGGAGCAAAATGCACTCACACTCACCGCTGACTCAAATGTATATGACTCAGGGTTGGGGGAAAACAAGAGGTGGGGCCTCATTCCTGGGAGAGAGAGAGAGAGAGAGAGAGAGAGAGAGAGATGAGAATCCTCTTTATGTTGCTGAACTGTCACTTTACTGAGTAGCTCTGCGGGTGAAACACAGAGAGAGAGAGAGAGAGAGAGAGAATCTTATTTACTGAGCAGCTTTGGGGGCTTCCCTGAGGTGAGAGGATTGAAAAACACAGGCACAAATTTTTCGTCCAATCAAACAAAACACCTATTCGTCTGTACATATCTTGGGGTCACTGTGCTTCATTGAAATATAAACTGTAACAGATTATTGTGAAATAGACACAAATTACTTATTAAATCATTTGTGACAGGCACACCTGTATTACACGATTTTTATCACAAAGCATTTCATGTGTATTAAACTATTTTCTTTCTTCATAACATTTGAGTACGTTACACAAATTCTAATTTGTTGTGGCTAACATTAGCTAGGCTAGCTAGGTGGCTAATTCTAAGGTTAGGGTTAGAGGTTAAGGTTAGGGTTAAGTTTAGGGGTTAGGATTAGGGGTTAAGGTTAGGGTTATGTCTAGGGGTTAGGTTTAGGGGTTAAGGTTAGGTAACATGCAAGCTAAGTAGTTAAAGGGTTGGGGTTAAGGTTAAGGTTACGTTAAAGGGTTAAGGTTAAGAGAAGGGTTAGCTAACATGCTAAGTAGTTGCAAAGTAGTGAAAAGTAGTAAGTTGTTGCAAAGTTGCTAATTAGTTATAATGCTTAAAAGTTGTCCTTGATGAGATTGGAACACGCAACCTTTGGGTTACTAGACTTTCTGTTTTATGCCCACCCATCCTCTACGACTAACCACCATTCTATTGTTTCTGTATCCTACTGTCTTTACCTGTGATTGAAATGCACTGTATACAAAATTGTGTACTGCACACAAAGAAATACACTTTTTTGTGTGCCTGTCACGAATTTCCAAGAAGCAATTTGTGTCTATTTCACAATAACCTGTGATACTGGGTTGTAAAACTCATAATCTCGGGGGGCAGCAGGAAGTGCATCTGTGTAAATATTAAAGATGCACTATGCAGAAATCACTCCACCATGTCTTGATCTGTGGTTAGGCTATTAGCTGGCCAAAATTAGGCTACATGAAAAGTGCAATACTATTAATTTAACCGTGTGTTAGTGCGGGTTTTCAGTGAATTAATGTCAATCATGAAGCTCATTTGCATTTCCCTTCTGCGCAGGAAAAATTCTCAGCAACAACAGAGTGATCAAATTTAGATCGGCATCTATAGGACTTAACATAAGTTAACATAAGTTACTGTATCGGAGGACCTGAGCCCGAGGACCATGCCTCAGGACTACCTGGCATGATGAATCGTTGCTGTCCCCAGTCCACCTGGCCGTGCTGCTGCTCCAGTTTCAACTGTTCTGCCTGCGGCTATGGAACGCTGACCTGTTCACCGGACGTGCTACCTGTCCCAGACCTGCTGTTTTCAAGTCTCTAGAGACAGCAGGAGCGGTAGAGATACTCTTAATGATCGGCTATGAAAAGCCAACTGACATTTACTCCTGAGGTGCTGACTTGCTGCACCCTCGACAACTACTGTGATTATTATTATTTGACCATGCTGGTCATTTATGAACATTTGAACATCTTGGCCATGTTCTGTTATAATCTCCACCCGGCACAGCCAGAAGAGGACTGGCCACCCCTCATAGCCTGGTTCCTCTCTAGGTTTCTTCCTAGGTTTTGGCCTTTCTAGGGAGTTTTTCCTTGCCACCGTGCTTCTACACCTGCATTGCTTGCTGTTTGGGGTTTTAGGCTGGGTTTCTGTACAGCACTTTGAGATATCAGCTGATGTAAGAAGGGCTATTTAAATACATTTGATTTGATTTGATTTGAACTTTTGCCTTAGTAGAGTATAGGGGTGCTATTGTGCCAAAAGGAGTAAATGGATAGAAATATTTTCCAGAAACGACTTTGTTGAACAGAAAGGGGTACACCTCCACACACCCACGAACAAAAGTATATTGTTTGACTAAAACTAAGGATTTGTGTGGTGTTCATTAGATAAGAAATTTAAAAAAGCCAAAATTGGATGTGAAAAATTGACTTCCATACTGGATCTTAAACAGCATGTCTAGCTTCTTGGCCATTTATTATTAACACGCTGTCCTTTGTGTAAAATGTTTAGTCTAAAGTTTTAAAAAACATGGGAATTTTTATTTTATTTAGTATTCTTTTATTTCTCCCTATATAGGCTAATTAGACATTGAAGCAATTCCAGCCAAAGGGTGTTTCAGATGTCAGACAGAGCAAAGCCAGCGGATAGTTACTCAATAATGCTGTCATGGCCTCCGACAGTATAGCCTCATAAATGTGGGGGCATAGCAAAGATGATTCCTGTTTTTCCTATTGGAACATGACATTATGAAATGTTTGTAATGGTTGTAATGGTGTGTGTCTGTGCATACATGCGTGTGTGTTGTTATTAATGAATAAATTACAAAAAGTTTAGATGAAACTGTGATGGTGTTTTGTGTTGCACAGATAATACATGATCAAATGTATCTTATATACAAAAGAGGTCAAGGAGGAAAAGGGTGGTGTTATGGCCTAGTTGACTAAATTCCTTACAGTCATGTTTTGGTTAAATTTATAGACGTTTAAATTCTGCAAAATGTGCTCTCAAACAAGTTGTATATATTGCTACATTAGACAAGGACTCCCCCTAGTGGTCAAAAGTATACTAGATTAATGTGTGTTACTGCTTGGCTGGAGCAAAGGCCTGCACCCAAAGTGGCTCCCGTAAGGTGAAATGCCAAAACCTGACCTAGGTTCGTGGAAGAGAAACAAGCATCACTGCTCACAGACATGCATATAACTTAAGGACAAAAAGAGGACATCAATGTCTTAGGTTTGATATCTGCCTTCTGGTCTGTTAGACCATTTATTTTGCCCCAAAATATTGGCATATCACCAAGTATATAAGGGCAAGGGGTCGATTTGGAATGGGCGTTAGACAGAATTATTCCGTCTACCATTGGCAATATTGTCCTCAATTGCACTGTCAGTTCTACTGTGATAAAATGTTTCTCACCCAACCACAGATGTATCTCATACGAGCACAGGGGATATGGAAATGTTTTTTGTGGCTCAAGGAGCATTGTGTCATCAACCGGAGGGTGTTTGAGACACAACAGAGAGAGAGACAGTAAAGCCAAGGGACGGTGACTCAATAATGCTGTCATGGCCCCCCGACAGTATAGCCTCAGAAACGTTGGGGAGTAGAGAGGAGGATTCCTCTTTCCCATTGGCAAAGAACAACATAGTCCCTAAGCTAAGGACATCCCCTTAAAAGATGCCCTAGCTAAACATGATGAGCATGCAGTATAGCTTTGTCTATGGGACAAATTGAATGAGATAGTTTTTTTCCCTTCTTGCATAAAATGGTAACTGCTGGACTTTTTCTGAGGCACCTTTAGGTATGCAATTGATATTTTAATGGTAATAATGCATAATCATGTACAAAATGATGTATAATAATGTGATAATGCCTCAGACTTTGAATGGGCTCATTTTGTGTGGAAACAGAGCAAGCTGCTAATTCAGACTGAAGAGGCAAATAGAACTACTACGCACACATGAAATGTCTCCTTGTCAATCAATCTTTCCCTAGGTAAGAATTATATGTATTGCAAAATAAAAATACTTCAGCCATTACTAAGAGTCTGCTAGTAGGTGGATACCATAATGTGTCCCAAGAGATAATGTATGTCCAATACAGGTAATTTATGTGTCTTTTTATAAATAAATAAATATATGTCCTCTGTTTCACAGGCACACAGAGTAGGCCTACAGGTTGACATATGCGCAAGACAATGGATGCATTCTCCTTTCATAGGAACTAGTCCATGAAGTTGAATCCACCTACAGTGACTCAGGGGTAGAGGTCTAACAGCACAGCCCTAGAAGTGCATGGTACTATCAACTCACACTTGCCAGATACCACATTCTATTAAAGGTCCAATACGCAGAAATGGCTACGCCATTTCCTGGTTGCTAAAATTCTAATAGTTTGTCTAATTTCGGTTTATGTGACAAAACAAGCAATGTATAGCGTAGAGAATCATTGTACCATCTAAACTGCTGTGAAATATATTTTTAATAACCAAACATATTGTAATTGGAGCTTTTTGAAGATGCAAAAATTAAACTTAAGAATGGGTGGCATAGAAATAGCACAACTAGAACAGCTCTACTGACTTTCTTTCAATGAGAATGACGGATCTATGACTCACATTTCTGTGTGAATTTAGTCGTAAAAGTTTTTTTGTTTTTTTTAAAGAATTTACCTAAAAAGTTACATAGTGCACCTTTAAACAACAGCCAGCCAAGTATGTGTTGCCTTTCTGGTTTCATACCTGGCAACCCGAAGCCACAGAACCTGTGCTGTGCACAAACAGTACTGATAGCCAAGTATGTCTGTAAAGGCTTTATGTTTCTGAACAAACCCACCTGGCAACCCTCAGCTACTGAACCTGCTTCATGCACTAACAGTGACTGGCTGTTTGGGATGTTTGTACACTTACCTTAATTGTACTTTATGTACCCTGTGATGAACCTGACTATTTTGGCTGTAGAGTATATGGCATTTTGCATTGGGGTTTTTCTGATACATAAAACAAGAGTAAAACAACATATACATTTAGAAATAGAAATAGGAATGTAAAGGATTCTATCCAATCATTCTGAATAATTTTATTGATAAACAATTAGTTATTTAATTCAGTTTTGTTATTTGAAGAATGTATTTGTATTTTACTATTAGTTCTGTGGTATATTCTTTTTGAAATGTGTAGTGATGACAAAAAATATAATTCACAATACAAATGTACCAATGTACAAATTATTTTCTGCAAAAAGCAGAATTTATCTGGAAAACACTAGTTCCCTCATTACTTCATAATTACTTCACTGCCTTGATGTCATTGTTTGATGAAACAACATTTACAACATTTGTGAGTGGAATTTGTGTGTTGAACTGGCAAAAAATTCCCTAGAGTATAGCCAAAGTAATATAATTAAGCAATAAGGCAAAAGGAGGTGTGGTATATGGCCAATATACCATGGGTAAGGAATATTCTTAAGCACGACGCAACGCAGAGTGCCTGGACACAGCCCACACAGCCCTTAGCCGTGGTATATTGGCCATATATCACAAACCCAGAGGTGCCTTATTGCTATTATATACTGGTTACAGTACCAACTGTAAAAATGTATGTTTTGTCATACCTGTGGTATATGGTGTGATATACCATGGCTGTCAGCCAATCAGCATTCAGTGCTCGAACCACCCAGTTTATAATAAACCTTAGAAAATTGCAGAAATGTGTTACAATATATTAAAGAGCCAGTTGCGGACCCAACCCTATGTGTCATTTCCTCACCTGTACAGGTTGTCAGAGAACTTACTCCAGTCATCATTCACCATTCCGTTACTATTTCACAACCAAAACAAACTGTGAATGTATCCAATGAGTTTGCAGGGTCACACGCTTATGTAGTTATTGTGTGCTAGGAAAATGAAACCAAATACTAAACTTTTGATTACTTGAATAAATTGTGGGCTATATTTTAACAAACCTAATGCAGCAGGGGGGGGGGGGGGGGGGGGGGTAGAAACATTGTTGCTATTTTCACAACTGGGCACAGTAGCAGGCAGTGGTGCGAAAGGGCTGGGTTTTGTGTTGAGGCTTGACATCTCACTGGCCAATCAGAACGTGCTCCATGGCCAAATACGTGGAGGCTTCAAGTTGTGTTTTTATGGTCTTTTATGTATTGCATTGTCATCAACTCCAAAATTAATGTTAGTCCTTTATAGCCTAATTCGTTAAATAGCCTGCCCCATATTTGCTAAATATGTTGAATATCTTTGCAGTACACATTTTACATTTTAGTCATTTAGCAGACGCTCTTATCCAGAGCGACTTACAGTAGAGTGCATACATTTTATTACATACTGAGACAAGGATATCCCTACCGGCCAAACCCTCCCTAACCCAGACGACGCTATGCCAACTGTGCGTCGCCCCACGGACCTCCCGGTTGCGGCCGGCTGCGACAGAGCCTGGGCGCGAACCCAGAGACTCTGGTGGCGCAGCTAGCACTGTGATGCGGTGCCCTAGACCACTGCGCCACCCGGGTAGCCTCCCGCAGTACGCGCAGTACACATTGTTCTAGTTGCATTGCTTCAATATGGAAATACATAGTTAAACATAGGCTATAGCATTTGCACTGATATAGGGGCTATCAGCAGACTGTAAATTGCAGTCTGGAAATGGACATGCCAAACGCCAATATTGCCATAAGCAATATTCAATTCACTAAACTGTTGATAAAGCCTAAAAAGACAGTTTATAATTCTAATCAAATTCTATTAAAAAACGAAACAACTTGTTTTAAATAGGCTATGTCTAAGTACAGTTACAGGCACCATGATTGCTCCCCGTGGGTTTATAGCCTAACAAGGATAAGCCAACTTATTTTCACAGGAGCTGTACAAAGATCCAATATAAAGAAAAAGGGGGAATGTCCACTCACCAATATACTGCTCCCAAATGTAAAGTTTTATAAACATCATGGATCCATCTTACGTATCGTATTTGCACTTCTCCAGAAATAGCAGACGAAATTGCATTGCCTTCCAACCATGTACCTTCTCAACATAAACCCAAGTTTGGTTTTATTAAATTAAACGAAAAACGAATAATCTGTTTTTTAAAACAACAACAATATTTCTGAATTGGATTGAGTCAGAAGCATGGTGTCATAAATAGCATCTTTTGTTCCATGAGCATAAGGCAATGTGTGCACACGTAGGCCTCTTCGGCAGGAGGCACTGCAACTCTCGCCTCTCGCATCTCCAAAATAGTTTTTTAGGAGCATATACCCATGTGGGTGATTGAAAGATGAACTGAGGTCCAATATACCAAATTATTAGGGTGAGGCACATGGGCTACAGTGGCGGTCAGTGCCATTTAAGATGAGGGAGGACCATTGTTTTTTCATGAGCATGGCCTTATTTCTATTACAGTGTATTGGATGACTCTCATTCATATTCCATTCACCCAGTTCAATGTTACAGCGATAGGTTTAGGCTACTACATGATACTCAAATTTTCCCTATACCCATCATGAGGTTGCTACAACCTATGAATGAAAGTTTACAACGTAGATGCACACAGGTCAAGAGACAAATTTAAGGTGACAGAGTGACATTCAATACCGAGAGTTTCTATTGGACAAATTCAGGTATGTTTATCCCCGTTTGTTCTGTTTGCTTCTGTTTAAAAAATGTTTTTCAACAGAGTCGGCAGAATGAATATACCCCTGATCACACATTAACAGAGTTCACTCTCATAACAGCCACGTTGTATTCCTTCTCTTCCCTTCGCTTGAGGACTTCAATTTACCACAAATCTGCCGTATATGAAGTTTGTGGAAAACACGTTCCAAGCCAAACCTCTACAAACAGCCTACATCGCTGTCACCATATTAGCTAAAGTAACGTCATAGTCAACATAGCTAATAGAACTAATGAGCTAGTAAACCCGCTATAATCAGCTAAAGCTCAATGAAATAATTTCACCAATTTAGTAATGGGCAGTTTTTTCACAAATAGTTACATAGCCTACATGGAAATTACCTATAAGATACATTTTTATTTTGCCTGTTCTACCAACTCACCATTGCCCATTCTAAACAGGGTTAAATATCTAGTTCTAGTAAAGTTCAGCGTCAGTCCACGGGGGGGCACTGTGTCACTGTCAGAAGATATGTACCTCAGAAAAACTTTCTCTTATCTCTTTGGTCTCATCTTTTCTCTTATCTCTCGGTATCTACCGAATTGACTAGCCAGCCAAGCTAGCTACAGAAATGAAACCCATCAAATACACTTGTTGGAAATCAACACTTTTCCAAATATCATGACTTATATCAACATCCTTAGTTTGCCCATTCACTAAATACACTGTTGAACAACTCTGACTGACACCCAATAACTTAAGGATGCTGAGCGCTATATTCAAATGCCAGTATGCATTCTACAAACAGTGGAATAGCAAGCAACGCTAAAGAGATTGAAAACGGGTTAGCATAACTCTAGCCAAACAAACAAAAAACATTTTTCTTAATATTAGCTCGCTGGCAAGTATTTATGAGGCCAGCAAACACCTTCCTTACACGCTAGGAACGTATTTCCTCCAACTGTATAATGATAAGGTGCCTCTCGGTCCCAAAACACAAGTTTTCTGGAGATTTGTGGAAGAAGTGCTGATGACGTCGCCCACTGAATGCGCTTTCGGTAACCTGATTGTGCCCAGACTGAGAAGAAATCCGCACACAATACATCCCTGACCACCACCTGAAGTGTTCGGCCAGATCTGAACTTAATCAGACCACAATGCGACTTTTGTGCATCTTAGACCCGTCTTTTCAATGCGATCTTCGTATTCTGATCGCAGAAGTCGAATGTAAGTGACAAGTGTAGACACAACCTCAGTTACTGTTCGATTGAACGTTAGAATGGGTAAAATGAGTGACCTAAGCGACTTTGAGTGTGGTATATTGTCGGTCCCAGGCCTGCCGGTTCCAGTATCTCAGAAACAGACGGCCTTCTGGGCTTTTCACGCATGACAGTGTCTAGGGTTTACTGAGAATGGTGCGACAAACAAAAAACATCCAGTCAGCGACAGTGCTTTGGGCAAAAACAGCTCGTTGATGCGAGAGGTCGAAGGAGAATGGCAAGAATCGTGCAAGCTAACAGGCGGGCCACAAACAGGGAAACTACAGCGCAGTACAACAGTGGTGTGCAGAACAGCATCCCGGAACGCACAACTTGTCGGTCGTTGTCACTGGATAGGCTATTGCATCAGATGACCACACCGGGTTCCACTCCTATCAGCTAAAATTAAGAAGAAGCAGCTCCATTGAGCACGCGATCACCAACCCTGGACAATTGAGGTGTGGAAAAATATTGCCTGGTCCAACGAATCCCCGGTTGCGTCATGCTCATGGCAGAGTTTTGGCATAAGCAGCATGAGTCCATTGCCCCATCCTACCTGGTGTCAACGGTACAGGCTTGTGACAGTGGTGTAATGGTGTGGGGAATGTTTCCCTGGCACACGTAGTTCCTTGATACCAATTGAGCAATATTTGAACGTCACACCTTCTAGAATCCATGCCCTGAAGAATTCAGGCTGTTCTGGAGGCAAATGGGCATCCAATCTGATACTAGAGGGGTGTACCTAATTAACTGGCAACTGAGTGTATGTCATAACTGTTTCCAATGCTTCAAAATGAGACTCTTGTAGTTTGACTTTCAGTGACATTTTATTATGACATTTGGGACACATTTCATGCGTATTACATTATTTTGACACTGTTATATATAAAGTGTTACCATATTTTTGATGTCCATGATTTACTTCTTACCTAGACTGTTGAGCAAACTAGACCATTTTAAGAGCACGTGTGCTAAAATTGAGGACATACTACTTGTGATGTTAGTGCCAAATTAATTGAAAAAAAATGTAATTTTGCTGTCTATGCACACATGATCCATTACAATACACCCCCCTTAGAACATGAACTTGATAATCTATTAGATATGCATATGGTAGATATGGTCATTGTAACCCAGAGCATTGTTCATAAAACACACTGATGACGGTCCCAAATCGCTCCTTCAGGTACATCTCCAACGTATCCAGAGGCATACGCCTTACATCGTAACCCCAGAACCTTTTGTGACTGCTTTTGTCAATGGGCACAATCTCTTCTGTGCTGTTTGGGTCATTGCGTCCAATAGCAGCATACGTGGGGAAAACCTTGCTAAGATTAACCTTGTTAAGTAGACTCTTGTTGTACTTAGGGCAGCAGTAGGCTGACCACATGTACTCCGGCACTGCCACTCGATGACCCTTGATCCAGTGCTTGTTGTCCAGGTAGGGAATAACCCCCGTCACAACGTAGGCCACACCGAGGCAGTAGGAGCCCAGAGTGTGGTTGACCTGGTTCTCCAGTGTCTCCCAGGGCCCGTTGTTGGAGCCAACCTTCTGAGGGACCACGTTGGTCAGGGTGAAGGTGGACGAGCGGCCCTCCTGGGTCCGGTGGTGAAGGCTGGGGTTGAGGTGCCCCCGAGTGTAGGAGGAGTTGGTATAGTCCAGCTGGACGGCCTGGCTGTTCACCACATTCGGGTCCAGCTCACCTATTGGGAAGGGGGTCATGTTGCCATCCGCTGTGGCGTTGGCTAACTGGAAAGGGGAAATGTTGAGGGTCAACAAAGCGTTAAGGGTTCGAAAATGGGAGTTTTTGAAGAAGCTATCTTGTGTTGAATGTTGCAGTAAGTGGGGGCTTTCCCAACAAGACAAACCATGGCACAGTACATTTTGGCTTCAGTGAACTGAGAAACATAATTGTCTGCAGATGATGAGGCTCTATGCCAACCACAAATGTGTCTGTTCTCGTTTTTTTAAATGAGCATTTCCTCTTTTTAAATCTAGTACAGAACACTCCAGTCATGCTTGTTATTTACAAATAGCATAACAATTTCTTATTTTCAAAATTCAGTGTCATGCGTAAACCAAAAATTGTGATGGCTGTTTAATCACCCTCTGAATCCCAATTTCATTAAAGGGATATTACACTCTAAAATCTAATTTTGTCAGATGTTTTTATAACTCCAAAGTAGTCTAATGTAAATATGAGAGAATCTGGAAATGATATGGTGTTTACCTGTTCAATTCATTTTAGATTATAGAGTATAGCTGGATCTACAAAACAGATTCCTCTTGTCAATAGAATACTTTGTAGTCTGAAAACCTCTAACAAAGTTTGATTATGGGGTGTAATGTCCCTTCAAAGGGGAAGTTCAGAATTTTACAATTGAAAGTGATACTTGGGATTTTGGCAATGAGGCCATTTATGTACTTCGCTAGAGTCAGATGACCTTGTGGATACCATTTTATGTATCTGTGTCCAGTATGTAGGAAGTTAGAGGTAGTTTTGCGAGCCAATGCTAACCAGCGCAGTGACTGGAAGTCAGATATGGTAGCAGATGCCCATATACTTCCAGTCATTGCTCTAACGCTAGTTAGCATTGGCTCGCGAAACTACCTCTTAACTTCCTTCCTACTGGACACAGAGACATACAAATGGTATTCACGAGTTTATCTGACTCTGGGGAAATAAATAAAGGGCCTCATTGCCAAAATCCCGGAGTATCCCTTTAACTTTTAACAGCCACTACAAACACCAGCTAACTTTTGGCACTGCTAGCTAAAAATCAATAGGAGTGATTGGAGCAACCGTGTGTTTTCCAAAATGTCATGGCCAAATCAAATGATATCTGCTCAATTATTTGGTTAGACATACTTAACGGTGATAGACTACTTTCAGGGTAAGGAAACATCTAACATCAAGTTTTAAAATACTTAACTTTCCCTTTTAGTAATTTGTTACCTGTGGCTCAAACTTCCAGTTTGCTGGGGGCCTTTTCCCTTCTGGCGGGCTGAACATGTAGGCAGAGAACCTTGGCGAGCGTCGTGGGCGGCTGTACAGCGAGGCGAAGTGGTACTGGTTCTCATAGCGCTGACAGATGGAGGTCCCCGACAGACCCTTGGGGGGCCACGACCTGTAGAAGAAGTTCAGACATGGGGCAAAGTCCCCCACATCAGCAGCACACAGGGACCACCAGCCTGCCAGAGCTAGAAGGGCCAAACCCACAGAATGAAGATATGCCTTTCTGGTTGACATGCTGGAGCTGTTGCTGTAGTCTTCCAAAAATGTAAAAGATAGCAACACCCCAAAAAATGGACTACGACTAGATGTATTCTTTTCGATTCATGGTGCCCTGTGATTCAAAGCTGATGCCTTTCAATACAAAGGTCTTTCTTGCAGCTTCAGAGGAAAGTGTTCAGAAACTGTCCGCAAAGCCACAGAAAAACAACTAGCGAGGAGACATACGTATCTGCTATAGGTTCTCAATGCGCCACCCCTGTCTCATGCTGTCACACACTCGTGATACTTGGGGATTGGGAGGTTAGGGGTGGATTCATGGTTGACTAAGCGTTTGACTATTAACACTTATGCAAGGAGAGCGAGGGGGTGTTACGAAAGCAGCTTACTTATTAATGGAACATGAATCTCACTGAAACAGGAAGGATGGCTGGCCGCCTGGCCTCTTATGCACTACGTCTCTTACTAGAGAACGAGAAGAGCTGAACCAGCAAAGAGTGACATTTTTTTTTGTATGCACTCACTTCACTAAAGTGAGTCCGCTAAATGGAATATATTATTCATATTTTGTCGAGTTCGATTATGTTGATTTCCTCTAGGATTCAATCAAAGAAGTATTGTCGACAATGGGTCTTCAAAAAGGGAATTTCCCTGATGTTCTTGGATCACATTCATGGTAAACTCTACGTATGTCGGCTCAAACGTAAATTACCTTTAGAAATCAAGTACAATGTCGACAATGCGTCTTTAACTGAATCACAGGCCTTAGTTAACACAGGTGTTAATCATTAGACAAAAGTTGACATCATTGCAGAGCTGCGTTGTTGTTGAAGGTAAATCCACAATAGCATGTTATCTCATGGTTAAACATTGGCTTGCACTTTTGAGTTAGTTAAAAGTCCAGTGCAGTCAAAAACAGGATTTTCTTGTGATTTATATACACTGGGTGTATAAACATTAAGAACACCTGCTCTTTCCATGACATAGACTGACCAGGTAAATCCAGGTGAAAGCTATGATCCCTTATTGATGTCACTTGTTAAATCCACTTCAAATCAAATCAAATCAAATCAAATTTTATTAGTCACATACACATGGTTAGCAGATGTTAATGCGAGTGTAGCGAAATGCTTGTGCTTCTAGTTCCGACAATGCAGTAATAACCAACAAGTAATCTAACCTAACAATTCCACAACTACTACCTTATACACACACACAAGTGTAAAGGGATAAAGAATATGTACATAAAGATATATGATTGAGTGGTGGTACAGAACGGCATGGCAAGATGCAGTAGATGGTATAGAGTACGGTATATACATATGAGATGAGTACTGTAGGGTATGTAAACATAAAGTGGCATAGTTTAAAGTGGCTAGTGGTACATGTATTACATAAAGATGGCAAGATGCAGTAGATGATATAGAGTACAGTATATACATATGAGATGGGTAATGTAGGGTATGTAAACATTATATTAAGTGGCATTGTTTAAAGTGGCTAGTGGTACATTTTTACATAATTTCCATCAATTCCCATTTTTAAAGTGGCTGGAGTTGAGTCAGTATGTTGGCAGCGGCCGCTAAATGTTAGTGGTGGCTGTTTAACAGTCTGATGGCCTTGAGATAGAAGCTGTTTTTCAGTCTCTCGGTCCCTGCTTTGATGCACCTGTACTGACCTCGCCTTCTGGATGATAGCGGGGTGAACAGGCAGTGGCTTGGGTGGTTGTTGTCCTTGATGATCTTTATGGCCTTCCTGTGACATCGGGTGGTGTAGGTGTCCTGGAGGGCAGGTAGTTTGCCCCCGGTGATGCGTTCTGCAGACCTCACTACCCTCTGGAGAGCCTTACGGTTGTGGGCGGAGCAGTTGCCGTACCAGGCGGTGATACAGCCCGACAGGATACTCTCGATTGTGCATCTGTAGAAGTTTGTGAGTGCTTTTGGTGACAAGCCGAATTTCTTCAGCCTCCTGAGGTTGAAGAGGCGCTGCTGCGCCTTCTTCACAACGCTGTCTGTGTGGGTGGACCAATTCAGTTTGTCCGTGATGTGTACACCGAGGAACTTAAAACTTTCCACCTTCTCCACTACTGACCCGTCGATGTGGATAGGGGGGTGCTCCCTCTGCTGTTTCCTGAAGTCCACAATCATCTCCTTTGTTTTGTTGACGTTGAGTGTGAGGTTATTTTCCTGACACCACACTCCGAGGGCCCTCACCTCCTCCCTGTAGGCCGTCTCGTCGTTGTTGGTAATCAAGCCTACCACTGTAGTGTCATCCGCAAACTTGATGATTGAGTTGGAGGCGTGCATGGCCACGCAGTCGTGGGTGAACAGGGAGTACAGGAGAGGGCTCAGAACGCACCCTTGTGGGGCCCCAGTGTTGAGGATCAGCGGGGTGGAGATGTTGTTACCTACCCTCACCACCTGGGGGCGGCCCGTCAGGAAGTCCAGGACCCAGTTGCACAGGGCGGGGTCGAGACCCAGGGTCTCGAGCTTGATGACGAGTTTGGAGGGTACTATGGTGTTAAATGCTGAGCTGTAATCGATGAACAGCATTCTCACATGGGTATTCCTCTTGTCCAGATGGGTTAGGGCAGTGTGCAGTGTGGTTGCGATTGCGTCGTCTGTGGACCTATTGGGTCGGTAAGCAAATTGGAGTGGGTCTAGGGTGTCCGGTAGGGTGGAGGTGATATGGTCCTTGACTAGTCTCTCAAAGCACTTCATGATGACGGAAGTGAGTGCTACGGGGCGGTAGTCGTTTAGCTCAGTTACCTTAGCTTTCTTGGGAACAGGAACAATGGTGGCCCTCTTGAAGCATGTGGGAACAGCAGACTGGGATAAGGATTGATTGAATATGTCCGTAAACACACCAGCCAGCTGGTCTGCGCATGCTCTGAGGACGCGGCTGGGAATGCCGTCTGGGCCTGCAGCCTTGCGAGGGTTAACACGTTTAAATGTTTTACTCACCTCGGCTGCAGTGAAGGAGAGCCCGCAGGTTTTGGTAGGGGGCCGTGTCAGTGGCACTGTATTGTCCTCAAAGCGGGCAAAAAAGTTGTTTAGCCTGTCTGGGAGCAAGACATCCTGGTCCGCGACGGGGCTGGTTTTCTTTTTGTAATCCGTGATTGACTGTAGACCCTGCCACATACCTCTTGTGTCTGAGCTGTTGAATTGCGACTCGATTTTGTCTCTGTACTGGGACTTAGCCTGTTTGATTGCCTTGCGGAGAGAATAGCTACACTGTTTGTATTCGGTCATGCTTCCGGTCACCTTGCCCTGGTTAAAAGCAGTGGTTCGCGCTTTCAGTTTCACGCGAATGCTGCCGTCAATCCACGGTTTCTGGTTTGGGAATGTTTTAATCGTTGCTGTGGGTACGACATCGTCAATGCACTTCCTAATGAACTCGCTCACCGAATCAGCATATTCGTCAATATTGTTGTTGGACGCAATGCGGAACATATTCCAATCCGCGTGATCGAAGCAGTGTAAGCAGCAACCAGTGTAGATGAACCAGTGTAGATGAAGGGGAGAAAACAGGTTGAATAAGGATTTTCAAGCCTTGAGATAATTGAGACATGGATTGTGTATGTGTGTCATTCAGAGGGTGAATGGGCAAGACAAAATATTGAAGTGCCTTTGAACGGTGTGCCAGGTGCACCGGTTTGAGTGTGTCAAGATCTGCAACGCTGCTGGGTTTTTCACGCTCAACAGTTTCCCGTCTGTATAAAGAATGGTCCACCACCCAAAGGCCATCCAGCCAACTTGACATAACTGAGTCAACATGGGCCAGCATCCCTGTGGAACGATTTCGACACCTTGTAGAGTCCATGCCCCAATGAATTGAGGCTGTTCTGATGGCAAAAGGGGGTGCAACTCAATATTAGGAAGGTGTTCCTAATGTTTTGTACACTCAGTATATATCTTCACACTATGAGGTTGAAATAATACTGTGAAATTATGAAAAATGTTAATAATGCCCTTTTAGTGTAAGAGCTGATTAAAAAGGCCGCCTGAAAGTTCAGCCTATATAGGTAGGATGGAGTTTTGACCTGCCTGGTTACATCACAGGGCAGTAAATTAGTTAAAAGACCAATAAAAGAGAGTTCCAAACGTCTCTGACAATAACAGCTAGTTTTCATTTCCCCCTTCCCTCTGGGCACAATTGGGTAACATTTTAGTGAGTGCAATTGATTGATCTTGAGTGCTTTTTCAGTGACACACAACACAAGTATTTGTATTTTTTTTTCAACTCTGATTTAATTAACCAAGATTACAGTGTTCACACACCATATTACATAATGAGACACTTAAGCATGCATGCACGTGAGATAAAGGGCTTTCACACCAAATTGGCTTGGAGTGGTTTTTCCTATGTCTGGCACGTTTCCACCTTAGTTTAGTTAGTTTGGACTGGTGTGAACACTATGGGCACTCGGGAGCGTACCTAACAACGCACCACGGTTCGCTCAAAAAGACTGGTCTTGGTCCGATTCCATTTGAACCGTGGTGCGGTTCAATGCAGGTGAGAACGCAGTCCAGACCAAACACAGGAAAGAACCAGAGGCGCGCAATATTATTAGTTGTTTGACGGTGAGCATTTGATGAAATAGACACAGTACCATAACTTTATATCTCTCAAACATTATGTGAGTAGCAGCATATTTATGAGCGCATCCAATGCAGATTAGGGGAGATGTGGGCTATTCTGGGTATATAGAATAGCCTACTGAATATAGGCTATTCACGTTGCAGTTAGAGCGGCTATTGATCTGTTTCCTCCCGCATGTTATTCGAAGACCAATTGAAACAAAAATAAAGTTTGGGACACACAAGTGATGCTTCATGATAATCATAGATGGATTAAACGTGAACATGTTTCTCCAATAAACAAACTACTTGCATGGACATGTGGTTTTGTTTAGGCATTTTAGTTCTTGAGACATTGTGAAACCAAGCGGGCCAAATAAGAATAGAATACAACTCTGATTCGAACTATTGATGAGAACTACAGTGCATTTGGAAATTATTCAGACCCCTTCCCTTTTTTACACAGTTTCTTACGTTACAGTCTTATTCTAAAATGGATTAAATACATGTTTTCCCTCATCAATCTACACACAATACCCCATAATTTCAAGGCGAAAACAGGTTTTTAGAAATTTTGGCAAATGTATTAAATATAAAAAACAGAAATTCCTTGTTTACATAAGTATTCAGACCCTTTGCTATGAGACTCGAAATTCAGCTCAGGTCCATCTTGTTTCCTTTGATCATCCTTGCGATGTTTCTACAAATTGATTGGAGCCCACGTGGTACATTCAATTGATTGGACAAGATTTGGAAAGGCACACACCTGTCTATATAGGGTCCCACAGTTGACAGTGCATGTCAGAGCAAAAATCAAGCCATGGAGTCGAAGGAAATATCCATAGAGCTCCGAGATAGGATTGAGTAGAGGCACAGATCTGTGGAAGGGTACCAAAACATTTCTGCAGCATTGAAGGTCCCAAAGAACACAGCGGCCTCCATCTTTCTTAAATGGAAGAAGTTTGGAACCACCAAGACTCTTCCTAGAGCTGGCTGCCCGGCCAAACTGAGAAATCAGGGGAGAAGGGCCTTGGTCAGGGAGGTAACCAAGAACCCAATGATCACTCTGACTGAGTTCCTCTGTGGAGATGGGAGAAACTTCCAGAAGGACAACCATCTCTGCAGCAATCCACCGATCAGGCCTTTATGTTAGAGTGGCCAGACGGAAGCCACTCCTCAGTAAAAGGCACGTGACAGCCCGCTTGGAGTTTACCAAAAGGCACCTAAAGGACTCCCAGACCATGAGAAACAAGATTCTCTGGTTTGATGAAACCAAGATTGAACTCTTTGGCCTGAATGCCAAGCGTCACGTCTGGAGGAAACCTGGCACCATCCCTACGGTGAAGCATGGTGGTGGCAGCAACATGTTGTGGGGATGTTTTTCAGCAGCAGGGACTGGGAGACTAGTCAGGATCGAGGGAAAGATGAACGGAGCAAAGTACAGAGAGATCTTTGATGAAAACCTGCTCCAGAGAGCTCAGGACCTCCGACTGGGGTGAATGTTCTCCTTCCAACAGGAAAACGACCCTAAGCACACAGCCAAGACAATGCATGAGTGGCTTCGAGACAAGTCTCTGAATGTCCTTGAGTGGCCCAGCTAGAGCCCAGACTTGAACCCGATCGAACATCTCTGGAGAGACCTGAAAATAGCTGTGCAGCGACACTGCCCATCCAACCTGACAGTGCTTGAGAGGAACTGCAGAGAAGAATGTGAGAAACTCCCCAAATACAGGTGTGCCAAGCTTATAGCTTCATACCCAAGAATACTCGAGGCTGTCATCACTGCCAAAGGTACTTCAACAAAGTAAAGGGTCTGGATACTTATGTAAATGTGACATTTCAGTTGTTGTTTTTTTATATCAATTTGCAAACATTTCTAAAAACCTATTTTTGCTTTGTCATTATTGGGTATTGTGTGTAGGTTGATGAGGAAAAAAACAAATGTAATACATTTTAGAATAAGGCTGTAATGTAACAAAACGGGGAAAGGTCAAGGGGTCTGAATACTTTCGAATGCACTGTATGTGTGAAAACACCCTTCAGTGGGGCCTATTGATTGATCTTGAGAGTTTTTTGTCAGTGACACACAAGTGTGTTAGTATTTTTCTGAACTCTGATCTGTGCATTTGTGTGTCTGTGTATGTCCTTTGTGAAATGTTGTCATCTTGGTTGATTAAATCAGATCAGAGTTGAGAAAAATACTAAACACTTGTGTTTTGTGTCACTGATAAAGCACTCAAGATCAATCAATTGCCCTCACTAAAATTCTTGCAGGTTCAATGCAGCCCTTAACTCAATATCAAATCATTTCTGGGTAACACTTAAGTAACTTACTGTGATTGTTTTCATTTAAAATGGTCAAAAAGGAACAAAAATGGCTTCTTTGCAAAGAGGAATTTCTCAAACAAGAATTTACCTCGGACTGTCGAGAGTGCAAGCCAATCTTTAAACGGATACTTTTATTGCGCTAGCGTTAGTGCAATATAGACTTCCAGTCATTGCGCTAACGCTAGTTAGCATTGGCTTGTGAAACCATCTCTAACTTCCTTCATACTGGACACAGAGACATAAAATGGTATCCACGAGTTCATCTGACTCTGGGGAAGTAGAGTTGCCAAAATCCCTAAGTATCAATGAGATGACATGCTATTGTGATTTACCTTCGACAAAAATGCAGCTCTGCAATTTCAACATTTGTCCAATGATTAACTCCTGTGTTAACTAAGGCCGGGATTCAATTAAATAAGCATTTTTGACACTGTACGTCCACACAAACACACAGACTCAGACACACACGCAATGCACCAGCGTGTGTAAATAAAGATTCTTAGTACAAGGGTTATTCCTGATGTGTGTCAAATATGTCTCTTTATTACATTTAGCAAAATTCTCTCTATTGCTTTGTTTATAGAATGTTGTTTCCCTGAGAATGCCTCAGTCTGCATTTTATCTCAGTCACAGCAGGCTATGTTTTTCTATATACCTTGAGGTGGGAAACATTGTTCAGTGCATGGAAGGAAATTGAGGGGGTGGAGTCGGGAAGGGGTGGAAATATTGTTGCAGTGGGGAAGAGAGGCTGCATAGTTGTTCCCCCCCCACTCTTTCTCTCTCGCTCTCTCACACACACACACAAATCTGCTGTCCCGTGTGAATAGACATTATTTTCTCCCCTGACTTTAACCTCTCCCACATTATACAACATCCCGAGACTGCCAGCTCCAGTAAGCCAGAAGGGGCTCAAAGTACGCAGCTGCTCAGAGTTTGTGAAGTAAGGTAGGCTACAATGTTCTCTTCCTTCTCTAATCTAGACAATAACTCAATATTCTTTGCATACAATATTTGATATAGCCACTGGAACACTTAGGTATTTTTATTTCCTATTTGTGGACTGTTGGATTGTCTCTTCTTTATACATTTACTGTATTATTTTCATGTGCTGCAGGACAATTTGAATAGGTAGTGTTGTCTTTTAAATGCTTAGTTCTCTGAGTTAAATGTTGAGGTTTACCCCTTTCCCCCCATGGGACTTTGGTGAAGAGGATATGTGCTCGACCATAGTGGTCATTTGGAGACCATGCTCTTGTATGCACATGGTGGTGTTAAGTCCCCCCTCTGCTGCAGTGTATGCCCTAGAGAATAGTGAATGTGTGTGTGTTTGCATAGGAGACTAGCCACAATATGCATTTCATCAGGCCTTTAAACTCAGTCCATCAGGACTTTAAACTCAGTTCATCTCTTGACAAAAGTACATAGCCTACTAAGGCTGAAAAGTGTAAACCACAGTTCCAATGTTTTGCTAAATTGCGTAAGACGAGCACATCACTAAGTGCACATTCTCTGCCAGTTACATTTTTCCCCTTCTCTTTCTTTTCTTTTTACAAGAAAGAGTCATGTTTTTCCCCAATCTGAGCATTGTAGCTTTACCATCAGCAGTATAAGGATTACTTATGGACCATGACTGTGTCATGAAATGAAATAATAATTTCAGCGCTTAAAAGACTGCTATATTAAATGAAGTGCCCTTTAATATAGACCACATGTAAAATTCAATAAATCCGATTTTTTTAACATGAATAAAGACTTGCTAAAGTGCCAAAGTTTAACATTTTGGCATGTCCCCCTGTGCCTCCCCTCCCCCCATGACTTTATACTTATTTTGTTGCTTTGACAGAGTGATTAATTTTAAGGTAAAAAAAATCAACAACCTGTCCCTCATTTGAAGGTCAACGCTATTACGTGAACTTAACTTTTTCGAAAATATGGTGAAACTATTCCTTTTCAAATATTTTTTTCAAAACAAACATTGCACATCTACTAGTAAAATCATAGAGTAAAAGCAGGTCAGCTGGTTCTACCCTTTTGTCCATTTTCTGGTGTTTTGTGGTGGAACTGAGCGGGTCAAGCATAACACGTCAACCTTGTTACCCAAAGATAGACAAGCTAGAAATGTTTTAAGATAATTATTTGGGTGAAGCTTGCATTCAATTGCCCCTCCTTGTTGCAGACAACAATCTTCCATTCCTCTTGGCTGATTATGGCTGATTTAAAAGGACATCGTCAACCCTGTTACTTTCTTTGGAACTTAATAGGCACTTACTATAGTTTTATTTTATAAGATGTGAAAAGTTTTTTAAAATTAAGTTGAACATGTGCTCTTTCTGACAGAATGTTAAAATTATGTGAAATAAAAAGTATACTTTTTTTCACAAAGTTGTACTACCCAAAAGGGACTAATTTCATGCAATGACCCTTATACATTCTGACATCATTCCTCTCATTCTTCCCAGAGTAGAACAATGAGTGGCCTGAACGGGGTGACCGGTTTCGTCCTTGCGGTTTCGGTGGCCTTCCTCGGTGGCCCTCCAGGGGCTCTTGGGGGCAACATCCTCGTCTTCCCCTTGGATGGCAGCCACTGGGTCAACATGAACCTCCTGATCGAGGGACTCCACGCCCGGGGTCACCAGGTCACTGTGGTGCGCTCGGCCAGCAGTTGGTACATCAAGGAGTCGTCGCCCCACTACCGCTCTATCTCCATCACTGTGCCTGGGGGCATGGACATTGAAAAACAAGACTTCTTTGAGTCCTTCCTCGTCAAAATGCTGGAGATCCAAAGGGAAGGCAATTCGCCTTTGGCTTTTGTGTCCTTCTACTCGTACATGCTGTCGGCGTTGTCAGGAATGCACCAGCAGGCCAGTCAGTTTGTGGTGGAGATGTTTGAGAACAAGGCTTTGATGCAGAGCCTGAGGGATAGCCAGTACGACGTGGTACTCTTGGACCCGGGGCTGCCCGTCGGGGTCCTGGTCGCCCATAAGCTTGGGCTACCCACTGTCTTCAATGTTCGCTGGATCACCAGCGGAGAGGGGCATTTCGTGGTGGCCCCCTCGCCCGTGTCCTATGTCCCCACCGCTGGTTATGCCACTTCAGACCAAATGACCTTCGGCCAGCGAGTTGGGAATGTGTTCCTCTACCTCCTCAACATGATCATTGATATGCTCGTGATCAGCCCACACTACGATAGGCTGGTGAAGAGATACTTTGAGCCTGGTACAAACTTCTACCACCTTCTGCAGGGAACGGACATCTGGCTCATGCGGGTGGACTTTGTGTTTGAGTTCCCCCGGCCCACCATGCCCAACATTGTCTACATTGGAGGCTTCCAATGTAAACCCTCCAAACCTCTACCGACAGAGCTGGAGGAGTTTGTACAGAGCTCGGGAGAACACGGGGTTATCTTGATGTCACTGGGAACTCTTGTCAAAGGCTTGCCCGTGGAGATCACCTCGGAGATCGCCGCCGCTTTCGCCCAACTTCCCCAGAAGGTCATCTGGAGGCACATGGGCAAGCAACCCATCGGCCTGGGCAACAACACCCTGCTGGTCAAGTGGATGCCCCAAAACGACCTCCTGGGCCACCCCAAGGTCAAGGCCTTTGTGGCCCACGGTGGCACCAATGGCCTTTACGAAGCCATGTACCACGGGGTGCCGGTGGTGGGGCTTCCGCTGCTCTTCGACCAGTTCGAGAATGTCTTACGCCTGGAGGTGCGTGGAGCGGCCAAGGTGCTTGAAGTCACCAAGATCTCCAGCCAGAGCTTCTTGGAGGCTGTACAGGAAGTCCTCCACGATCCGTCCTACAGGACCAGTATGGAGCGGCTCTCAAGCCTGCACCGGGACAAGCCCACGCATCCTCTGGACACCGCCCTCTTCTGGATCGAATTTGTCATGAGACACAAAGGGGCCGCCCACCTGCGAACAGAGTCTTACAAGATGCCCTGGTACTCCTATCATTCACTGGATGTGATTGGAGTCCTACTGGCTGTTTTGTTTGTGCTGGTAGCCATTACTGTGGGTTCAATCCACTTCCTGTGCCTCAGACTATGCAGGAAGCGTAAACCCAAACAGGAGTAAGGATTGGCTCTTGAATACAACAGGAAGTGACCTAACTTCTTACCATATGACTGTAAACAAATAAGTTCCACTTTTTCCTCTCAAACATGTCTGTTGGTACTCAACAAGATAACAACAGGATATCTTCATAAAGTACCAGTGTTTTCTTTTTTGTTACACTGTATAGGTTAACATGTATAAAGAGAGCTCACTTTGATTTTTAGCATATATTTTGTATTACCATTGTGCTTTAGCCTTATAACTTTTTAACTCGTATAGTGACTGGGATGACTATGAGCACTACAGTTTGATTCTTTATAATTAAATAAAATGGTTATAAATAACGATATCTGGCACCTTTATTGTGGTCTACCATTTGCTGGGAGATTTTAAGTTACTGGTGTCTTAGACCTAGGACAGAAACAATTCTAACCTGAGATATACACATATGATATCAATGCATGATTTATGAAAAGTTCTCAAGTTCAAGAATCCAGCCCATTTGGAATAGCATTAAAATATATATATATACATACACATGGATGCATACACATGGACTAATGGTTGTGTCAAAATAGTTGAAAATATTGGTGGGATATTTACATTAGGATGAAATTGGAGACTATAAAAGTTCATGGGAGTTTTTTCAAATACTTCTTTCACAGATCCATCTGTAGGGGGAGTCACATGATCCATCCTGCCAGGAGTTAAGCTCTCTCTCTCTCTCTCTATGGTGTCAATGTGTCCACAATCCTCCCCCAAAGGGTTGTCTAACTTCCAGTAATCTGTCTCTCTTCCTCCCCCAGGTCTGCTCAACCAGTACCTATAGGAGTTGATGATACAATTCAGTTATTTGGTAACACTTTATAGTGACTCTCATAAATAAGCTTTAACCGTAAGATGTATTTACATTTACATTTAAGTCATTTAGCAGACGCTCTTATCCAGAGCGACTTACAATGTAAGTTCATACATATTAATCCTGGTCCCCCCGTGGGGAATGAACCCACAACCCTGGCGTTGCAAGCGCCATGCTCTACCAACTGAGCCACACGGGACCTGTATTGTATGTATTGTAAACATGGCGCCCCATGAATGCATATGCCGGGTCAAAATGACCCGATAATGTAATATCTGTATTTTATTTATATGGGTCTAAAATATTATCAATTTTGTGTAACATAATTATTTTGAGTGATGATTTGCACATTTCAATAAATATTTTATTGTTTGACATTTTTTTGTGTCACTCTTCAACAGTTTGATACACATTTCAATGATAACATATTATGAAAATTCATAACAGCTATTTAAAATATTAGCATATTTTTCTTACAATCAAAGTTTCACATTCAACCTTTTGGTGTGAAGAACAAAAGAAAACCAACATAAGCATGTTTTATTATATTTCAAAAAATGTATTTGAAAATCCAAAGTTCATCATCAATATTAACGACTACATTAACAACTGTGAATTTAGAAAACATGAACACTAAAAGGAACAAAGTGTGCGTGTGTGTGATGCTTACTTATGCTGTGTTGTTGTAGCATTTGCTGTCATTAAATGTGAAGGACTGTATGTTATCAAATCAATTCTCTATGTGTAATTGAATTATGCGATTAAACTAATCATGTAACTTTAATTAACTAGGAAGTTGGAGCACCACGGGAAAATGTTTAAAGAGTCTCTATTTCCTAAATTCACTCTTCAGATATTTTCATATCTTATCGATTACAGTCACTTATTAATGTATTATTACCTCATCAGTCATATTCTGAATGTTGCAAACCCTTGGATATCTGCACGAACTGTAGCATAGATCATGAATCAGCGATATACAAATTGGCTTAATTATTGATGAAGTTAGTTAGTAAATAAATCGCAGAATTACATAAACACACACACACAATAGGTCATACATTGGTTACTACGTGATACAAATAAAAAGTCCCTAGTGGACGGAACCAATATGACGGCTTGGTAGACAAAGGAAAGGAGTGGGGACCGCTCAAGAGCAGGAAACTCAGAGCTCATAACTACACTCATAGATATTGCTAATACTATGAACATGAACAACCGCTCATTCGAAAATAAATTGCAATTGACATGTTTACGAGTGTATGCCTTTGCTGTCCCTCTGCGATCGCCGGTCCGTCTGCTGGATAGGCAGTCGACAGAAAGCCTCTGGTTTGTCCATCAAAGATCAAAGTCTGTTGTAGGTTGTTAATATGGATACTTCAGAGTACCATTCGGAAATGTTCTTACATTTACATTACATTTAAGTCATTTAGCAGACGCTCTTATCCAGAGCGACTTACAAATTGGAAAGTTCATACATATTCATCCTGGTCCCCCCGTGGGGAATGAACCCACAACCCTGGCGTTGCAAGCGCCATGCTCTACCAACTGAGCCACACTTAGGATGCGGTTACCAGACTAAAGTATTTAAATAGCTGCAGCCTGAATAACTGGTCTTTAACTGGGATGACCTCCACGTTCTCTGATCTTGTCCTTTGGTAGAGTTGCCAAGCATTTCAACATGTAGCGACAGCTCCAGGTTTTCTGATCTAATGTACATTTTGTTGGGAGTCCTTTATAAGCACTCACCTTGGAGGGCGGTTCCATGACGTTTGGGTATAATGTCTGTGCTCACGGGGGCATGGCCACTGGCTAGTTAAAACTTTATATGAAAAACCATACTCTCATTTAGAAGGCTAACATCACATTTCATATTTTCAAAAGCATTCCTATACTCAATAATTTATTTCATACAACATTCAGATGCAAACACCATAATTGAGAAGCGTATACAAACAAAGATACAGTAATGTGTGTCTCCTGTCCTTCATGAGGTCACCAGATGAAACAAACTGGACATGACTGTCCCTTAACCACGGACCATTTCAACTGCTTGGAATACAGAAATACTGTTAAATTATTCAACCTTTTAATGTCAAAGTGTCTCTCTGTGTTCCACAGTTACATTCCAATCTCGAACACTACAGAGCATAGTCTCCCTCTCCCTCTGCGGGAGAGAGAGAGGGCGCTGTAGAGCGCCTTCAGATCTTCACAGGAGAGTCTTAGTCTTAGTCCAAGCATGTGACGGTGCTCTTTGCAGACGGGTGTGTTGCACTGAGAACACCAGAAGCTCAAATCAAATCAAATTGTATTGGTCACATGGTTAGCAGATGTTATTGCGAGTGTAATAAAATGCTTGTGCTTCTCGTTCCGACAGTGCAGTAATATCTAACAAGTAATCTAACAATTCCACAACAACTACCTAATACACCCAAATCTAAGTAAAAGGATGGAATAAGAATATATACATATGGATGAGCGATGACCGAGCGGCATAGGCTAAGATGGAATAGATGGTATAAAATACAGTATATACATATGAGATGAGTAATGCAAGATATGTAAACATTATTGAAGTGGCATTATTAAAGTGACTAGTGATCCATTTTTTTAAGTGGCCAATGATTTCAAGTCTGTATGTAGGCAGCAGTCTCTCTGTGTTAGTGATGGCTGTTTAACAGTGTGATGGCCTTGAGATAGAAGCTGTTTTTCAGTCTCTCTGTCCCAGCTTTGATGCACCTGTACTGACCTCGCCTTCTGGATGGTAGCGAGGTGAACAGGCAGTGGCAGATGTCACAGGAAGGCCAAAAAGATAATCAAGAACAACAACCACCCGGTTATTGTTCTTGATTATCTTTTTGGCCTTCCTGTGACATCGGGTGCTGTAGGTGACCTGGATGGCAGGTAGTTTGCCCCCGGTGATGCGTTGTGCAGACCGCACCACCCTCTGGAGAGCCTTGCCATTGTGGGCGGTGCAGTTTCCGTACCAGGCAGTAATACAGCCCAACAGGATGCTCTCAATTATGCATCTGTAAAAGTTTGTGAGGGTTTTAGGTGACAAGCCGAATTTCTTCAGCCCTTGAGGTTGAAGAGGCGCTGTTGCGCATTCTTCACCACACTGTCTGTGTGGGTTGTCACACTGGTATAAAGGATTTGGAGATGGGTGCGGGAATACCCAACAGGGATTTTTAATACACCCAAAACAAACACGTATACAAAACACTGGGCTGTACCCAAACAAAAGAGCGAGGGTAAACCTCGTTGAACGACACGGGATGATACCCGTAATACACAGTATATAAAGCACAAATAACAGCTGCACCAACGCATAGGTACTCACACGACCAATTGACATGGGAACAATAACCGACAAGGACAGAGGGAACAGAGGGCACAGACAGTTAAAGTCGGAAGTTTACATACACCTTAGCCAAATATTTTGTGAAGTGCACCAGTCCCTCCTGCAGCAAAGCACCCCGACAACATGATGCTGCCACCCCCGTGCTTAACGGTTGGGATGGTGTTTTTCAGCTTGCAAGCCTCCCACTTTTTCCCTCCGAACATAATAATGGTCGTTATGGCCAAACAGTTCTAACACCGCAGGAACCTGCCCACCTCCTCGTTGACCCTCTCCACCTGCCCATTAGCTTGAGACCGATACCCAGAGGTGAGACTGACCGTGACCCCCAGGCGTTCCATGAACGCTTTCCATACCCGTGAGGTAAACTGAGGGCCACGATCTGACACAATATCCTCAGGAATACTGTAGTGCCAGAAGACGTGCGTAAAAAGATTCTCCGGGGTTTGCATGGCCGACGGAAGCCCAGGCAGAGGAAGGAGGCGACAAGCTTTGGAGAACCGGTCCACAAAGACGAGAATGGTGGTGTTTCCCTGGGAAGGAGGAAGGTCAGGGGCAAAGTCCACCGAGAGGTGAGTCCAGGGTCATTGTGGAACCGGCAGGGGAAGGAGCTTTCCGTAAGGGAGGTGTCTGGGTATCTTAGACTGAGCACAGATGGAGCAGGAAGAGACGTAAACCCGGACGTCCCTAGCCAAGGTGGGCCACCAGTACTTCTCTGTTAGGCAGGCGATGGTACGGCCTATCCCGGGATGACTCGACACAGGTGCCGTGTGCGCCCAGGAAAGGAGGTGGTCCCGCACGCCTGTGGGCACATAGACACGGTTCTCCGGGCACTGTGCAGGTGCGTGTTCCGTACGCAGGGCCTGCCGTATGTCGGCGTCCACGTCCCATACCACTGGCGCGATGATGCAGAACGGAGGGATGATGGGGGTCTCCTCTCTCTGACTCTCCTCTGCAAGACAGGGTGTCCGCCTTCACATTATTCGAGCCTGGCCTATAGGAAATTGTGAATTGGAACCTGGCGAAGAATAGAGCCCACCTAGCCTGTCTTGGGTTTAGCATCTTCGCTGCCCTGATGTACTCCAGGTTGCAGTGGTCCGTCCACACCAGGAAAGGGTGTTTGAACCCCTCCAGCCAGTGCCTCCACGCTTTCAGAGCCTTCTTGACCACCAAGTGTTCCCGGTCCCCTACGTCGTAGTTCCTCTGGACGGGACTCAGCTGCTTAGAATAGAAAGCGCAAAGCCGCAACTTTAGAGGGGTTCTGTTACCCTGGGACAGCACTGCCCCGACTCCTACTTCGGAGGCAACCACCTCGACGATGAAGGGGAGTGAGGGGTCAGGATGTGCCAACACGGGAGCTGTGGTGAAACGTTCCTTCAGCGTTTCGAATGCCGTCTCCGCCTCCGCTGTCCAACGAAGCCGCTGGGGACCTCCTCTCTGCAGGGAGGTAAGAGGCGCGACCACTCCCTGATGTCTCTCTGGAAAGCAACCCTTTCCATAATTTAGTCTACCTTGTTATCTAGAGACTGGACATTGGCGAGTAATATACTCGGAAGCGGTGGGTGGTGGGCACGCCTCCGAAGTCTGACTAGGAGGCCGCTCCGTTTACCTCTTCTGCAGTGACGCTGTTTTGGGTCGGCCTCTGGAATCAGATCAAATGCCCTGGGTGGTGGTGTGAACAAAGGATCCGCTTCGGGCAGAGCTTGCATCTCTTCTGGCCCTGGCGGCTCTGAGTGGTGGTGGCATGGCTCTCTTTCACCACCCCACATCTTTCCATTGACTCAATGCTTCTGTGGAGATGGGAGAACCTTCCAGAAGGACAACCATCTCTGCAGCACTCCAATAATCAAGCCTTTATGGTAGAGGCCAGATGGAAGCCACTCCTCAGTAAAAGGCACATGGCAGCCCGCTTGAAGTTTGCCAAAAGGCACCTAAAGGACTCTCAGACTATGAGAAACAAGATTCTCTGGTCTGATGAAACCAAGATTGAACGGACGGAATACCAAGCATCACGTCTGGAGGAAAGCTGCTCATCCACTGTGACGCAGTTGCTGGGGATGAACCTTCCTCTACAGTTTGCTAGGAAAACGTCCCACACATACGGGAATGTTGCCAGGTGGTCCGTTGCCTCTCTGAACACTCTGGTCCTCTTGTCATCAAGCCTCAGGTAGTGTCGGACATCCTCATTTCTTCCGACCGAGATGGTGGCCTTATACATTGGATTCTGCAGTGGATCCAAAAATAGCTTCTATTTGGAGACATCCCACCTTTTCTCCATGCCGGCGAGGAGGGTTAAACCAATAAAGGCCTTTAGTTCCTCTTTGTTGACCTCTCTCCACTCTGTCCCTTTTACTGTCGCTATTCTCCGTCCTTCTAAATTTGTACACTTTAGGACCTCCTCAATGATGTTGTCACTAATGAACAGCTCGCAGGCAACTTTTGGTGACACAACTGTTGACCCTGGCACAGGCCCTGGGCAGCTCCTCAGGATGTTAATGCTTCTGGTCCTGCCTTTAGTGTGGGGGGGTGTTCACTCCAGTAAGACCCCTTTTTACTCAGTTGGACTACCAGGTGCATCCACAACTCCAACTTGACCCACAGGCACGTAGTCTGTGTCATCTGAATTGGATACCTCATATTCTGAGTCAGAGGCACCAATGGCTTCCTCATCCAGCATCTGTAAAACCATTTTGGTTGTATAGCTGGCAACATTCTTATGAGCCTCCTTATGAAACTCCTTATACTCAATGAGTTAAAAAGGAGAAAAGAAAACAGTGGTTAATGAACATTTAAAAACAAGATATTTAATACATATTTTATTAATTACTTTGATTTTATTGTTGTAGCAAAAAGAAAGGTCAGTTTGACGAGTGCAATGCAGTGAATTCCATAGGAAATACATATGGGTCATATTTTGCCCACATATGAAAACTTGGGGGTAGTGATGCAAAAACTTCTATTTTTTTGATTAAAAAACAAAACTAGGATGTTAGAACATTAAAGACATATTATTTAAGGAATTTCTGGAATTTTAGATGATGACATTTAAGGTGGGGGATCAATACAGCAACAATTTTTTTTTAAGTGAGACTCAGCGATATTACGTTGCCACGGGTAGCACCGCAGATATTCACTTTGTGCTCACACAGTCACACAGAGTACCTGTGCATGTGACCGGGTGTGCTTCATGCTGCTACAACATGATTGTTACAGGGACAACATTTCAGAGAACTTTAGCTTCGCGCTTCAACAGTCTCTTTGGAGGACAAAAATGTACTTTGCTTTTACAGCTTTTTCTTTTTTTGTTACATGTACATTCTACACATTTTACATACATGGCATTTCTCTTTCTTTTCTGCACAGGCAGAAACATGGCAAGAATATAGTTACTGATACATCACATCCAGATAGACAGTACCCAAACACATATATCGTGTTTTTTTTGTCATAACTATTATAGAACATGAGCTTTTAAACCCACCCCTACCATAAACTGCCCTCATGATTTCCATGTGTCATATACAGTGGGGAGAACAAGTATTTGTTACACTGCCGATTTTGGATGTTTTCCTACTTACAAAGCATGTAGAGGTCTGTAATTTTTATCATAGGTACACTTCAACTGTGAGAGACGGAATCTAAAACAAAAATCCAGAAAATCACATTGTATGATTTTTAAGTAATTAATTTGCATTTCGTTGCATGATACAAGTATTTGATCACCTACCAACCAGTAAGAATTCCGGCTCTCACAGACCTGTTCGTTTTTCTTTAAGAAGCCCTCCTGTTCTCCACTTATTACCTGTATTAACTGCACCTGTTTGAACTCGTTACCTGTATAAAAGACACCTGTCCACACACTCAATCAAACAGACTTCAACCTCTCCACAATGGCCAAGACCAGAGAGCTGTGTAAGGACATCATGGATAAAATTGTAGACCTGCACAAGGCTGGGATGGGCTACAGGGTGATCACCGAGGGTGATTAACAAGTATCAAATACTTGTTCTCCCCACTGTATTTTTCAACTGTGCTGTGATGTTTCACATACATTCTGAACCTTTCTAATCGCGTAGTATCTACATTGTAAGATGTAGAGATAAAGATTAATATTTGTACTAAAAACATTATTATATTGTTGATTGATTGACTTTCCAAATCTCCCTAGGGTTCATTTTAGGTAAATGTTGGGATTTTTCAGCCATTCCTGAACCTGTGATCAGAAATAAGCTTCATAAGGGCAATACCAGAATAAGTGATATAATGATTCTGTCTCTTCATAGCAAAATCTGCAAAGCTGAGATGGTGGTATGCCCCATATACATAACAATAATTTTAATTGAAAAACTCAAAGTTTGAATCAAGCATTGTTTTGTGTATCAGGTGGCACATTGAAAGTCTCTCCCCAACTATTTTGCAACTTGCATGGCGCAGCTTTCAACATTTTGGTCCTCAAATGAAACTGGTATATTTGTAAATATATGACTGTATATTTATGACTTTTTTTGTGGCAATTTTGGTCTTTCATAAGTAATAATGTTTCTTCTCCCCCTTTCACCTGCCTCCTCCATTTTTGCGGTAAAGCTGCAATGAGTTGGTTGTAAATTTGGATAGAGCAAACATTTACATATATTTTTGTTAGCTGCACATGTGACATAACTCGGCCTGTCCTATTCATAATATCATTAAGAAAGATAATTCATTAAAAATACAGAAATAATGTTTTTTTTAATCAATTAGTGTTTTTGACTTTAACCATAATATCTGTTGTAAGATTTGTTCAATTTTTTCTGGAAGATGAAACTGGAATTGCAACCAGCTTTGTATGGCTTGTTTTGAAAATACTTTTGGAAAACTTTAAATTAACTGAAAGTGAGTGGTCGCTTCAACCGAGCTGGTTGTTGCAGAAATTGGCCCAATATCGCTGTTTACTTCAGGCATTTTGTATTTATTTAATTTAACTGAGAACACATTTTCATTTACAGCAACAATCTGGGGTATAGTTACAGTGGAGAGGAGTGAGCCAATTGGAAACTGGGGATGATTCAGTGGCCATGATGGTATGAGGGCCAGATTGGGAATTTAGCCAGGAGGACACCCCAACTATTACAATAAGTACCATATGATCTTTAATGATCACAGAGAGTCAGGACACCTGTTTAACATCCCTTCTGAAAGACAGCACCCTATACAGTGTAATGTCCCCAATCGCTGGGGAATGGGGATATGATATTTTTTAGACCAGAGGAAAGAGTGCCACCTACTGGCCCTTCAACACAACTTCCAGCAGCATCTGGTATCCCACTGAGGGACTGACCAGGACCAACCCTGCTTAGCTTCAGAGGCCAGCCTGCAGTGGGATGCAGGGTGGTATGCTGCATCATTAACTCAACCTTTAATACATATGTGACCTGATTCATGAAACTAGGGATATGTCTCAAGTCACGACTTCACAGGACAGCTGTTTGAATGTAAAAAATATTATTTTCAATCAAAATGCTCTTTTTGACAGAAATGCCTTCTCGAACATGTGAACATTCATGTGCCTTAATATCAAACTTGTATGCCATCTGTAAATATGAATAAAATGGTTAAATTATGAGTCTAGTTGGTTTAGCCATAGAAAAAGTGGGCAACCTTCCCGCTAGCCATGATTGGCTGAGATAATGAGTGGGCTGGACATGCCGAGAGATGAGTTTGGATTGGTCTGCCATATAGCACGCGTCTCTCTATTGGAGCTGGTCTAGGTAATCCTGTCAAACGCCGTTTAAAAATAAATGTATTGTCTATTAAAACGGCATAAACCTAATGTCAAGTTAAAGTGTACTGTTAGCTAGCTAACATTAGCTGGCTGGCTCACTAGCAAACATTATGTGTATGTTCTCCACTTTCTGGAGGACCGAGTTTTGAAATCAGTGGAATTCGAGTATGATAGCTAAGGAGATGGGGAAAACACCAGTCTGGATTACATAGTCAAACTAAGGGAAACAATGCATGACATCAGACAGGAGACGTGTCCAACCATGACGTATACTGGTAAAATAGTCTAGCTAGCTACATTTTCAGATAATACACGCTTCTAATTTTGACAGAAAGTGGTTTAATTTCAAGTGTACTGTTAGCTAGCTAACGTGAGTTAGCTGGGTCACTTGCTAACGTTATGTGCATGATCTTATTCTTCGTATCTCAGACACATTTGCTTGACTAGTTATAGCCATAGAACCTGGTTGCTTAGCTACCTACAGATTCATGCAGGGTAGTAACATGAGTTGTGATTATGGTCCATTGTTTAGCTAGCTAGCTACATGTCTTAACAAAAGACTCCACTCTAATTTTGACAAAGTATTTTCAAGTTAAAGTGTACTGTCAGCGAGCCAGCCAGCTAACGTTAGCTGGCTGACTCGCTAACTATCATTACGTCATGCGTTGGGATTCATTGTTTACCTAGCTAGCTATCTAGCTACATTTCAAAAGACTCTCATCTTAGTGTGCCAGAGCGCAGAATAACTGATGCATTTTTGAACCCTCAACACCCGTTGAATATGTCCGGTGTCAGTAAACGTCGGCAACAAAGTGTCATTCAATTGTTGCCAGCAGCACAGTTAGTCACCAATCCTCTGGATAACATGAAAAAAAACAGCTCTGCTAGGGGGAGTAAAATGGTCAGAGCGGGGTGTTCTCTCATTATGTGTCTAGAAGTAGCTAGCCAATGTTTTTTAATTTTAATTTTATTTGACTAGGCAAGTCAGTTAAGAACAAATTCTTATCTACAATGACAGCCTAGGAACAGTGGGTTAATTGCCTTGTTCAGGGGCAGAATGACAGATTTTTACCTTGTCAGCTCAAGGATTCGATCTAGCAACCTTTCGGTTACTTGCCCAACGCTCTAACGACTAGGCTTCCTGCCGCCCCAGTTAGCTTGGGTGCTTGACTGTCGTTGTGAGGTCAGGGCTTTCGGAAACAGCCCTACTTATTGGCCAGAGCGTCCAGTGTGCGCTCTGAACGCGAAACGCTCTGAATTTACAAACGGACAATCTAACAGCACAGTTGCAGTCACCAACACCCTGGATAACATACTGTAACAGCCTAACCAGCTCTGCTAGGGCGAGTAATGTTCAGTGAGCTGTTCTCTCTCTCTTAGATGTCTGGAAGTAGCTGTCAAGTTAGCACAGAACGCACGGATCAACCCTTAAAGAGATGGGTGGGGCGAAGGCTTAAGAGGGTGTGAACAATGCTGAATGGGTGTAGACAAAGAAGTATGTGGTCAATTTCACGCCATATGTACTGATTTCAAAAACAACAAAAAAATCGTGAACATGAAAAATAAAGTTGAGAATGTACAAATAAACAGGATTGGTTTCTGGGAAAATTTAACTGAAAAAGATTTTTGCATTCGTTTTCAAGTATATTTTTGAATAATTTGTCATATAGTTTTGCTCTCGCTTTAAAATTATTTGCTTACAATTTTTGGGGTTTTGCTTTTGATGTCTTAATTTTCTTTACAATTCCATACATTTTGCTTTCAATTGTTTGGTTTTTGATTTCAACATCCATTATTTCACCCGCCCTCGAAAATATAATGTTTACATTCTCAACTTTATTTTTCATGTTCATAATTTATTTTATTTTGAATTCAATACATATGGCGTGAAATTGACCGCAAAAAGAAGGGCTCTCCAATATTAGTACCAAAACATTGAAAGACGGTTTTCTCAAAAGTGAGTTTACAAGTTGATTGACTTTCAAAGCAGAATTACTTTCCCATTGTTTCCTCAAATGCAGTGTACATGTATGATATACCATTTTGTAACTCTGAGTCTCTACTTTTCTCCAATGTAAAAAACAGAAATTCAAATGTTGCTGCATGAGACCGACTCCAGGTGGTGAGTCACATATTTGTATAACATTTATAAACATTTATAAACATTCATTTATAAAGACTTTTCATGAACGTTATTAAAAATTGTTAGCAGTTATTTTAATTTGTACAAATTTTTAATTATAACAGTTTATTAATTTATGAAGAATCTATAAATATTAGCTCAACAGTCGTTGTATAAGCCCTTTTTAAATCCTTTATCCACTTGTACAACACATTGTTACAGTGCACCTCACTACTGCCCAGACTAAAACCTCATATCATGCCAATGACAAGTGCTTTCATATCAAATTCATTTCATACATAATCGGTCTCATATACCGGTTAGCGGGAAACACCTCATTTTCAAAATGGCAAATCTCGAGTTCAAGTTTGAGGACCAAATAACTAAATATATTCTGGAACAAGAATTGGCAACGTCACAAATTCATGACATTGAGAAAGTACAAAAGTTTTGAGCAAAAGGGCAAGTTGTCTTTTCTTTTTTTTGTTGAAAACTAGTAGGTAACTTTTGATTCTCTCATCTAAAACTAGCTAGCTCGCATAAGGGATTCCATTCCAAGCACAGAGGAGTTATTCTATTTGATAGAGCAATGTTAGATTCCCTACAAGCCTTTCATTTAAATAGTAATATACAGTGCCTTGCAAAAGTATTCACCCCCTTGGCATTTTTCCTACTTTGTTACACAAAACAGTCCAAATTGGTGAAGCGAAATGAAAAAAATGACTTGTTTCAGAAAATTATGCAAAATAAAAAATGGAAAAATGGTGAGTGCATATGTATTCAAAAAATGGTGTGTGCATATGTATTTAGTTAAGTAAAGTCCACCTGTGCAAAATCTAAGTGTCACATGATCTGTCACATGATCTCAGTATATACTATATACACCTGTTCTGAAAGGCCCCAGAGTCTGCAACACCACTAAGCAAGGGGCACCACCAAGCAAGTGGCATTATGAAGACCAAGTGTCACGCCCTGACCGTAGAGAGCTTTTTATGTCTCTATTTTGGTTTGGTCAGGGTGTGATTTGGGTGGGCATTCTATGTTATTTTTTCTATGTTTTGTATTTCTTTGTTTTGGCCGGGTATGGTTCTCAATCAGGGACAGCTGTCTAGCGTTGTCTCTGATTGGGAACCATACTTAGGTAGCTTTTTCCCACATGGTTTTTGTGGGTAGTTTATTTCTGTTTAGTGTTTTCACCTTACAGGACTGTTTTGGTTATTCTCTTGTTTATTTTTGTTATAGTGTTCAGTTTTAATAAAACAAGCATGAACACTTACCACGCTGCGCTTTGGTTCACACCTTCTTCAACAGACTACCGTTACACCAAGGAGCTCTCTAAACAGGTCATGGACAACGTTGTGGAGAAGTACAGCTCAGGGTGGGGTTATAAAAATATCTAAAACTTTGAACATCCCATGGAGCACCATTAAATCCATTATTAAGAAATTGAAAGTATATGGCACCACAACAAACCTGCCAAAAAAGGTCCGCCCACTAAAACTCACGGACCAGGCAAAGAGGGCAATAATCAGAGAGGCAAGAAAGAGACCAAAGATAACCCTGAAGGAGTTGCAAAGCTCCACAGCGGAGATTGGAGTATCTGTCCATAGGACCACTTTAAACCGTACACTCCACAGAGCTGGGCTTTATGGAAGAATGGACAGAGAAAATAAGCAAACACGTTTGTTGTTCGCCAAATGTGGGAGACTCCCCAAACATATGGAAGAAGGTACTCTGGTCAGATGAGACTAAAATTTAGATTTTTGGCTATCAAGGAAAACGCTATGTCTGGAGCTAACCCAACACCTCTCATCACCCCGAGAATACCATCCCCACAGTGAAGCATGGTGGTGGCAGCATCATGCTATGGGGATGGTTTTCATCAGCAGGGACTGGGAAACAGAATTGAAGGAATGATGGATGGTGCTAAATACAGGGAAATTCTTGAGGGGAACCTGTTTCAGTCTTCCAGAGATTTGAGACTGGGACGGAGGTTCACCTTCCAGCAGGACAATGAGCCCAAGCATAGTGCTAAAGCAACAGTTGACTGGTTTAACTTCTCTGCGCTACGGATCCTTTTTACGGGATCATTTTCCTAAACAACCGCTGAATTGCAGGGCGCAAAATATTACTAAAAATATTTATAATCATGCAATCACAAGTGAAATATACCAAAACACAGCTTAGCTTGTTGTTAATCCACCTATCGTGTCAGATTTTGAAAATATGCTTTGCAGCGAAAGCAATCTAAGCTTTTGTGAGTGTATCGATCAATGCTAGAACAGCTAGCCCCAAATTAGCATGGTCATGAAAGTCAGAAAAGCAATAAAATTAATCGCTTACCTTTGATAATCTTCGGATGTTTGCACTCACGAGACTCCCAGTTACACAACAAATGTTCTTTTTGTTCGATAAATCTTACTTTTATAACAAAAAAACGCCATTTGGGTTGCGCGTTATGTTCAGAAAACCAAAGCCTCGTTCCGTTCGACGAAAATTCCCAAAAGTATCCGTAATGGTCGTAGAAACATGTCAAATGTGTTTTATAATCAATCCTCAGGTTGTTTTTAACAAACATAATCGATAATATTTCAACCGGACCGAAACCTATTCAATAAGAGAGAAAAAGAAAATGGAGAGCTACCCTCTCACGCGCAGGAACTAATCAGAGGACACCTGACTAGTTTTGAAAAATCTCGCTCATTTTTCAAAATAAAAGCCTGAAACTATGTCTAAAGCCTGGTCACAGCCCGATGAAGCCATTGGAAAAGGAATCTGGTTGATACCCCTTTAAATGGAAGAAAGACAGGCCAGGAAACACAGATAAAAAACTAAAAAATCACTTCCGGGTTAGATTTTCTCAGGTATTCGCCTGCAGAATCAGTTTCGTTATACTCACAGACAATATTTTGACAGTTTTGGAAACTCTGGAGTGTTTTCTATCCTAATCTGTAAATTATATGCATATTCTACGATCTGGACCTGAGAAATAGTCAGTTTACCTTGGGAACGATATTTAAAAAAGAAATAAAATCTGACCCCTAGCGTCAAGAGGTTTTAAGGGGAAACATTTAAATGTATTGTAATGGCCTAGTCAAAGCCCAGAGCTCAATCCAATTGAGAATCTGTGGTATGACTAAATATTGCTGTACACCAGAGGAACCCATCCAACTTGAAAGGAGCTGCAGCCGTTTTGCCTTGAAGAATGGGCAAAAATCCCAGTGGCTAGATGTGCCAAGCTTATAGAGACCTACACCAAGAGACTTACAGTTGTAAATGCTGCATAAGGTGGCTCTACAAAGTATTGACATTGAGGGGGTGAATAGTTATGCACACTCAAGTTCAGTTTTTTTGTCTTATTTCTTGTTTGTTTCACGGTAAAAAAGTATTTTGCATCTTCAAAGTGGTAGGCATGTTGTGTAAATCAAATGATACAAACCCCCCAAAAAATCTATTTTAATTCCAGGTTGTAAGGCTACAAAATAGGAAAAATGGCAAGGGGTCAATACTTTCGCAAGCCACTGTATTATATTCTTGACCTTCAAATGTTTCTGTATTTAACAAAAAAATACACTACATGACCAAAAGTATGTGGACACCTGGTTGTCGAGCATCTCATTACAAAATCATGGGCATTAACCTTTTCACGTGTGAGTTCCAAATATCTCTAACCGTTGCCCCTCCATGAGTTTTTTTCATGTGCGTTATGTCAGAATGCACTCACTGTTCCAAAAAGTGATTGTTACGCAACAGGACAGTTACCCGCGCTGCCCTCAAACCAAGGCACGCTGCCTGCTAATTATCTATAGGCTATGTTTCAACTTGTCCATTTCTAATTATTTTATAACAAGTTTAATTTTCTAACAACAGTTTGAGTTGAGGTGTGTTCCACCTCCTCGTTAATTCACATAAGAAGTAGCCCGTTTCACTGTTGCGAACAATTTATGTTTGAGGCTTTACTGACAAGCTTCTCTCTTCAACAAGAGCCCAAGCACTTCCCTATTTTTTCCCCAGATCAAGTATGAAGACATTGTGCATCTCTAGTCAGAACAGGCCTTGCACAAACGTTTTCTGACAGCACATTTTCTGGCTGGCGCCCGCATTGCCTTCGTGATTGTTTTCCTTACAAGTTGGACTTTGGACATGTGTGCGTTCCTATCAAAGTAAGTGGCTTATTTTCTGTATATCGTGTTGTCGTTTCTGCAGTAGTAGCACACCGCATGTATGTATGGATCTTAAAACCTCTTGACACTACAGGGGGTGCTGTTTCAACTTGGACATTTATCGTTCCCAAATTAAACTGCCTCGTACTCAATTCTTGCTCGTACAATATGCATATTATTATTACTATTGGATAGGAAACAATCTCTAGTTTCTAAAACCGTTTGAATTATGTCTGTGGGTGAACCAGAACTCTTTCTGCAGCGAAATTCATGACAGGAACTGCGAAGGTCTGAAAACGAGGCTCTGTTCTCAGATCAGTTTAAAGCTCTGTATGTATCCTATGGGTCGACATGAACTGCACCCGCCTTCCCCTGGATGTCAGTAACCAATGAGAAGTGGAATGGAGTTTCTACGTAGATCTCCAACCTTATAAAAGGCCATGGAACGAAGGGAGCTCTCTTTTCGACATTCGTCATTACGCAAAGCAAGACCTCAGGATGGCATTTTGAAACGCTCAGTTATCAGCCTTAGATATATCCGTCTGTAATTTAATTCGATATACAGTGGGGAGAACAAGTATTTGATACACTGCCGATTTTGCAGGTTTTCCTACTTACAAAGCATGTAGAGGTCTGTAATTATTATCATAGGTACACTTCAACTATGAGAGACGGAATCTAAAACAAAAATCCAGAAAATCACATTGTATGATTTTTAAGTAATTAATTTGCATTTTATTGCATGACATAAGTATTTGATACATCAGAAAAGCAGAACTTAATATTTGGTACAGAAACCTTTGTTTGCAATTACAGAGATCATACGTTTCCTGTAGTTCTTGACTAGGTTTGCACACACTGCAGCAGGGATTTTGGCCCACTCCTCCCTACAGATCTTCTCCAGATCCTTCAGGTTTCGGGGCTGTCGCTGGGCAATACGGACTTTCAGCTCCCTCCAAAGATTTTCTATTGGGTTCAGGTCTGGAGACTGGCTAGGCCACTCCAGGACCTTGAGATGCTTCTTACGGAGCCACTCCTTAGTTGCCATGGCTGTGTGCTTCGTGTTGTTGTCATGCTGGAAGACCCAGCCACGACCCATCTTCAATGCTCTTACTGAGGGAAGGAGGTTGTTGGCCAAGATCTCGCGATACATGGCCCCATCCATCCTCCCCTCAATACGGTGCAGTCGTCCTGTCCCCTTTGCAGAAAAGCATCCCCAAAGAATGATGTTTCCACCTCCATGCTTCACGGTTGGGATGGTGTTCTTGGGGTTGTACTCATACTTCTTCTTCCTCCAAACACGGCGAGTGGAGTTAGACCAAAAAGCTCTATTTTTGTCTCATCAGACCACATGACCTTCTCCCATTCCTCCTCTGGATCATCCAGATGGTCATTGGCAAACTTCAGACAGGCCTGGACATGCACTGGCTTAAGCAGGGGGACCTTGCGTGCGCTGCAGGATTTTAATCCATGACGGCGTAGTGTGTTACTAATGGTTTTCTTTGAGACTGTGGTCCCAGCTCTCTTCAGGTCATTGACCAGGTCCTGCCGTGTAGTTCTGGGCTGATCCCTCACCTTCCTCATGATCATTGATGCCCCACGAGGTGAAATCTTGCATGGAGCCCCAGACCGAGGGTGATTGACCGTCATCTTGAACTTCTTCCATTTTCTAATAATTGCGCCAACAGTTGTTTCCTTCTCACCAAGCTGCTTGCCTATTGTCCTGTAGCCCATCCCAGCCTTGTGCAGGTCTACAATTTTATCCCTGATGTCCTTACACAGCTCTCTGGTCTTGGCCATTGTGGAGAGGTTGGAATCTGTTTGATTGTGTGTGGACAGGTGTCTTTTATACAGGTAACGAGTTCAAACAGGTGCAGTTAATACAGGTAATGAGTGGAGAACAGGAGGGCTTCTTAAAGAAAAACTAACAGGTCTGTGAGAGCCGGAATTCTTACTGGTTGGTAGGTGATCAAATACTTATGTCATGCAATAAAATGCAAATTAATTATTTAAAAATCATACAATGTGATTTTCTGGATTTTTGTTTTAGATTCCGTCTCTCACAGTTGAAGTGTACCTATGATAAAAATTACAGACCTCTACATGCTTTGTAAGTAGGAAAACCTGCAAAATCGGCAGTGTATCAAATACTTGTTCTCCCCACTGTAGGTGTTAGAAACATCATAACGAAGTTATTTTAAACCGAGTTATATCAGTTTATGCGAGTATATTGCTATTTTCGGAATTTCCTTAGTATTGCGTTTTGAACATTTGGGCATGTTGTGGCCACATAGCTATTGTTAGCTGCTAATTCCGAAGTTGAAGACGACGTTTTACAACCAAGCAACGATTATTTTGGACAAAGGACACCTTGCCCAAGATTCTGATGGAAGCTCGTCCAAAAGTAAGAGCTATTTATGATGTTATTCCGTATTTATGTGGAAAAATGTAAACGGATTTGTCCGCCATTATTGCGGCACTAGTCTGGCTGTAACGCACACTGTATGTCTAGTAACGTTAATTTTAAAAATCTAACTCAGCGGTTGCATTAATAACTAATGCATCTTTCATTTGCTGTCCAACCTGTATTTTTTAGTCAAGTTTACGATTATTTATTGATTAGATTAGGTGCCTTTCCAAGATGGCGCCGGCCAGAATGCATGACCTGTTGCCACTGATCACATTGTATAACCACGATTTGTGCTGCTAAATATGCACATTTTCGAACAAAACCTATATGCATTGTGTAATATGATGTTACAGGACTGTCATCTGATGAAGTATATCAAGGTTAGTCCAAAATTATATATCTTTTGCTGTATTGTTACGATCGCTAACCTGTGCTGCTGGTAAATTGCTTGTGTTTCTGGCTATTGTGCTAAGCTAATATAATGCTATATTGTGTTTTCGCTGTAAAACACTTAAAAAATCTGACATATTGGCTGGATTCACAAGATGTTGGGCTTTCATTTGCTGTACGCTGTGTATTTTTCAGAAATGTTTTAAGATGAGTAATTAGGTATTTGACGTTGGTCTCTGTAATTATTCTGGCAGCTTCGGCACTATTTCAGATTGCAGCTGCAATGTAGAACTGTGATTTATACCTGAAATATGCACATTTCTCTAAAAAAACATATGCTATACAATAAATATGTTATCAGACTGTCATCTTATGAAGTTGTTTCTTGGTTAGTGGCTATATATATCTTTATTTGGTCAAAATTGTGATAGCTACCCATGCAGGAAAAAAATGGTGGAAAAAAAAGGTTGTGTCTTTTGCTATCGTGGTTAGCTAATAGATTTACATATTGTGTCTTCCCTGTAAAACATTTTAAAAATCAGAAATGATGGCTGGATTCACAAGATGTGTATCTTTCATCTGGTGTCTTGGACTTGTGATTTAATGATATTTAGATGCTAATATTTACTTGTGACGCTATGCTAGGCTATGCTAGTCAGCTTTTTTACTGTGGGGGGTGCTCCCGGATCCGGGTTTGGGAGGAATTAGAGGTTAATGTATTTATTGTTTTCTTCACTTTTTCAAGTACTGGTTACAAATCATGCATTACGATTCTTGCATAGATTGTAATGGACACATATGATGTGTGTTAAATACTTTTTTTGAAAGTTGTACTGATTATGATGAGCTAATGCTAAGCTATTTTCCGGCTACGTGTGGCGCAATTTTTGTTGACATTATACAATGCATTCTGGTTGTCATGTAAGCTTCAGTCAGACCAAAGATGTTATAACAAGGGATAGTTCACTCGACTGATTTATGGTGCTTTCAAGACAACTATGAACTTGGAAAAATACTAGGTAAAATCATGACATCAATGATTTTCAGGTTAGTAAGTCGGAGCTCTAGAAATAGGCCCTAGGTCCCGAGTTGGAATTCCGAGCTGGATGACCATTTAAAACGATTTTTCCCAGTCGGAACTAGTTGGTTTGCCAGAGTTGCCAGTTGTCTTGAACGCACTAAAGTTGGAAGTCAGAGATTTCCCAGTTCCCAGCTGTTTTGAACGCGGCATCAGATTGTAACTTTGGTACCTCAGGGTTGCCAGCTCAGACCCCCCTTTCCAGGTTAAATTTTTTTATTTAGTGTATAAACTTCTCTTGTGTTTGCCCCCCATTTATTGATAAATCCCCCATCATAGTAATATTTCCTGCATCTTATCCCCCCACGATACCTTCCCCCATGGACTTGAAAACCCCCCACAAATTAAATGAACCCCCCCACAATCCCCCATAAAATGATTTCATCCCTGTTTAGCTTTTGCGCTACGGTTAGGCTAGGCAGTAGGCTTATATTTGGTGTGATGATCTGAGGTGAAAACATTTTATTTGCTTTGTGATTTGTTGAAAAAACGATAAACGACTTGTCAAGTCATGTGCTCCGGTTCGTGTATACACTGTAACAAGTACATTGACGATTTGTAATATGCTGAAAAGTGGCTAAACTAAGTTCATATTTTTCAGGCTATGAGCGCAGCCATCTTTGACTTTGTTTATTTGCATCTTATAGTGAATGGAATTCTGGGATTAGGTTTTCGCTAAGTCAAACATAAACAAACATGGCTTCCATCATAAAGAATTGATCTGCTGCTAGATTAGCTGACACGCATTTCATGGCAGCAAGCTTTACACCACTCCAGCCGACGGTTGGCATTGCGCATAGTGAGCTTAGACTTGTGTGTGGCTGCTCCGCCATGGAAACCCACTTCATGAAGCTCCAGACAAACAGTTCTTGTGCTGAAGTTGCTTTCAGAGGCAGTTTGGAACTCGGTAGTGAGTGTTGCAGCCAAGGACAGACGATTTTTACAAGCTATGCGCTTCGTCACTCGGCGGTTCCGTTCTGTGAGCTTGTGTGGCCTACCACTTTGTGGCTGAATTGTTTCCACTTAAAAATAACACAATATCCTTGCCTGTGATGCCCTTTTTGTGCAACGCAATGATGACGGCACGTGTTTCCTTGCAGGAAACCATGGTTGACAGAGGAAGAACAATGATTCCAAGCACCACCCTCCTTTTGAAGCTTCCAGTCTGTTATTCGAACTCAATCAGCATGACAGAGTTATCTCCAGCCTTGTCCTCCTCAACACTCACACCTGTGTTAACGAGAGAATCACTGACATGATGTCAGCTGGTACATTTGTGGCAGGGCTGTAATGCAGTGGAAATGTTTTTTGGGGATTCAGTTCATTTGCATGGCAAAGAGGGACTTTGCAATTAATTGCAATTCATCTGATCACTCTTCATAAAATTTTGGAGTATATGCAAATTGCCATCATACAAACTGTTATTATTACCATTATTCTGACATTTCACATTCTTAAAATAAAGTGGTGATCCTAACTGACAGGGAATTTTTACTAGGATTAAATGTCAGGAATTGTGAAAAACTAAGTTTAAATGTATTTGGCTAAGCTGTATTTAAACTTCCAGGCTTCAACTGTATATTAATTGCAGATACAGGAGAAGTATCAGGAACAGTCATGTTAACAGTAGCCTATACTTCAGCATGTTGGTCTATCCACAAGAAAACACATCAGTTACCGTGTGTTCGTGGGTCTTTGGTTCTGTCTTCATATTGTGTTGAAGGGATAGATATTCAGTACATATGGAGAAATATTCAATAAATATAGAGGGATCTGAGAATAAACATCCACAAACTGGAGGGGAAACACAGAAGATCCTTGTAGACAGTTAAAAGGTACCTCAGACTAATGTTACACTGAACGGTCCAGTTTGGAGGTGTGAGACATTTATAATGTTGTTTATTACCCCCCATTGCTCTCCCTCAAACAGGACGGGGAGACTTGTTAATGGACTGGTATTTGGTTACTCTCTTATTTTTCTCTGTAAGCTGGTGTATTTACTATGTTTTACACTGACATCCTCATTTACACTCCATGTTATACATGTAGGCTATCATAGTTTGGGTTTCATATATTTAGTAAGTCAGTTATACTTATGTAAGATATGGAGATTTCATCCATGGTGGGCATAACCAAAGGTATCTACATTCAAAGACACTTTTATCTTATTTGACATGTTTCCTTTTCTTGCATTTTCCTCATTCTAATAAAATAATAAAATAAAATTGAGAAAAATATATTGTAAACCCAAGGTCGTTACAATATGTTAATACAGTAGACCCAAAACTTACTCCAACAATGACAAACTATTTGTATTTGAGTTGAAACTTGGTAGAATGAAATATGTATAGATAACTGCCAAAATAATGGAAAGTCTTGAGTAAATGAGAGATAAAAAGTATATTGACAGCAGGTGCTTTCACACAGGTGTGGTTCCTGAGTTAATTAAGCAATTAACATCCCATCAGTATTTTGGCCATTTTGGCTACCATGGCTATGCCCCCACAGGATGACAATGCCCCCAACCACAGGGCACGAGTGGACACTGAATGGTTTGATGATCATGAAAATGAAAATATATATATTTAAAAAAAATATTATTAATAATGAATAATAATATGCCATGTTCGTCTCAGTCACCAGATCTCAACCCAATTGAAGACTTATGGGAGATTCTGGAGCGGAGCCTGGTACAGCGTTTTCCACCATCGTCAACAAAACACCAATTTATGGAAGTTCTCGTGGAAGAAGTGTCACAGCCCTCCAATAGAGTTCCAGACACTTGTAGACTATATGCCATTGTGCATTGAAGCTGTTCTGTCTCGTGGTGGATGGCCCAATGCACCAAGACACTTTATGTTGGTGTTTCCTCTATTTTGGCAGTTACCTGTATGTGTATACTGTACCAAACTGCATATGGTTGACTGGAGTCGTCTTTACAGCTTTGAGACAGTAGGTGGCGCCTTATGCCATCTCGACATAGCCTCACCGTACAACTGTGAAATGTCAAACGGCTGATTGTCAGCAGTGCATCTAACCACAACAGTGGGTGAAACGGTGAGTTTAGATAAGAGAGAGAATGCTCTTTCTCTAAGGTTTAATCACCCAAAATAATTTGCCCTGTTCCAAGCAGTCCGCATTTCCCCACTGAACTAATAAGCATGTGAAAGTTAACAAGGCTATCGTTATTCAAACAACCACTTAATCTTTCTCTCTCTCGACAATGCAACTGGATTGGCCCATGGTGAGCCACTGTATTCATTCGGGAAAACGGTGAGAACTAGCTTCTTGATTATTCAAATAATAAGTTACCCCTCTCTGTAACTCAAGTTACTTGATATACTCGCCTCTTCACAACCACACCAGCACAGGAAACATCATACAACAGTTGTCTTAGCATTGAAAGTAGAGGTACATTTGCTATTGCACTAAATTGTAGTGTAATAAAAGGATAGTATGTGCAGGTACCACAGCACTAGTAGTCCCGATCCAGGACTGGACTACTGCCTAAAGATCTTGGGTATCAACAACTGGCTGTATGACATGATTGAGTTGGATGCACTTCATTGATTCCCAGTGTTAGGCAGTGCTCCAACAGAGATATTTAGCAGCACACAATGAACACTCCAACAGACCAATAGCATGTTTGGTTGGCTGAGCACAGTATGTTATATTATTCACTGACTATATGACAGTCACCCAGGGGGGTTCAGTAGGAAATTGGGCTGGCTGAAGCTGACCTCTGACCTAATTACCGGACCTGGGTCAAATACTTTCATTTGATTAAGCTTGGGGTTTGCTCTTTTGGGACTATTCCATTGGTCCCATTGTAAACTCAATCAAGTGCATCTCAAGTATTTAAAAGTATTTGACTCATATGTATGACCCAGGTCTGGTGATACTACAATGTATCTGCCAAGCATTCACTCTCATGCATAAGGTAAACATTGTAAACATTGAAGACATTGTCTTCTGAAAGATTGATTCAGTGTTAATGGCTGCTATATATATACCTTATCTGAATCATTCCCTAGAACCTCCAAGCAGGAGACCAAGGGAAGACAATGTATAGGTATAGCACGAGCTATAGTGACACTGGGATTAGGGGAGGGTCCAAAAAGGGTCCAGAAAACATGATGTCCCTGTAGTTGCAGTTGATATCCGGCCCCCTTTTCACTTTTATACTATGGGACTGTTGTGGATATTATTTCTGTCCATTTGTTTTGTGGTTCAGTTTTATTTCAGTGTACATGACAGCTAAATGTGGGGGACCCCTTTTGAAGAGCAACCCCAGTGGCTTAAATTACATATAGTAAAAAGTAAATATGTTAATAGAATATGTTAAAAGTAAATATAAATATGACCACAGACCATCTACAGTGAATTAATTCTAGGTACTTATTGCCCTTATACTGTATTACAATATAAATATATTGACATGGGAATGTTTCAGAATAGACACAATTATAATAATTTTTTGTGAAAGAAATAAGTCAATGTATTTTGCAACATTACAAATATACAAATAGAAACAATCTTAATATACATACAATAAAAATATTTTAAAAATAAACACATTATAAGAAAATACTTAGAGGGAATTATTGTTAGGGGCTGTTTCAGGAAGGGACCTAAGACACACACATTCAAAAAGCACATATTCAACATTTCCAACTTAGTCGCAGATCTTGCTCTTCCAGACCACTAGGAAAACCAAGATGGGGATGAGACTGACTGGAATGAGGGTAAGGGTAAGCACAACACCGGAGGGGGCATCAGGAAATAACTGCTCCTCCTCCGGACATGCCTGGAAGAAGCTGGAATGGATCTGGATGAAGAGGTCTTGCACCACTTGGTTCGGGAAGTAACATCCTAAGATGGTGGTGCAGCTCTCGATACATTTGGTCAGCTCATTGTATGGTCTGCCGTGGAGAGATCAAGTCAAGTTTTACAGTAAATGCAGAGTAACTCTGTTAGCTAATACATTTTACAGTAATTATAGGTTTTTACTCAATGAAGACTATTGGAGACTTGAGTTATTCTTTATTTTTTGGGGCAAGATTAAATTGGTTATGTATTATCAGATATTTCTACTATCATGGTAATTCTCGTAATATTTGAGAGTTGAAGATTGGTAGAGTGTGCATGCACACCTGCCTGTGTGCCTGCCTGTGTGCAAGCCCGTGTGTGTTGCAGAGTGTGTATAGCCTCTACACACGCTCTATCGCATGCTCTCCACTGTTACTTGCCGACAAAGTGTGACTGAATGCTTTTCCTCTGCCCATGCTTTAGAGGCACTTACTTCAACTATTCTATTTCATGTAACTCCATGTGCTGTTATTGTTTACGTTGAAAGAGGAAGAGGTCTAACGAGAGAGGTCCAAGCTTAGAGATGAAACGATTTGTTCTATGAGTCCAAGTATGAAACTACTTCAGCACCAATGGAACCGAAGAGAGCGATGTAAGTAGTAAAGTCTGTGCAGGTTGTTTTAACCAGTTATAACTAATGTAAGGAGATTGAACCAACAATCTAACAGTTTGATGTGATTCAACCAATATGGTGATGTAGATTACATCTAAAACAGGAAGTCAAACAATGAATTTGCGATGGAACTATATATGTAATGTAAAAATTAACCAGATCTGATCACATTTGGTATTAAGATGCATTTTAGTTATTTGGTTCTGTATTCTGGATGTAGATCGCATTTTAATACTAAGTGTAAATAAGGTCAAAGAGTAGTAAGCATATAATGTTTGAAAGCAACATTTAGTCAGAAAGCAACATTTAGGTATACCTGATGACTTGGTCCCATTCACACCAGAGTTCCTTGTTGATGTCTTTCATTTCAGAGAGAAACTGTTCCCTGCACATGAAGTAGATGACTTCTTCTAGGAGGCTCTCATTGCAGTGGCGAAAAACATGGAAATGCTCCTGATCCTGAAAACTTTCTAGGGGTACAGCCAGAGAGAATATATATCTTACACCATTATGACACATTGTACCCCATTTATAATCCACCCATCCAATTTATTGCCTACGCATAGATGAAATCAGGTATCTATACATTATTGTTGCAATGTTGGGCTGACACTATCTGGCCAGGATTAAAGAATAGAAGTGTGTCACATTCTTACACCTAGTACCTTATCAAATAATGTATTTTAAAAATATATGTATATATAAATATATATAAATATATATATATATTTGTGTATTTGAACTGTTGATTCGGAAAACAAATCCAACCGCAAGGTACAATACAATACAAATTGATTAGGAAGATACATCATGCATTTGAATTAGGTACTATTATTATTAGTAAAATGCATTAAAGATCCTTTGAGCACTTACCATTATCTTCAAATGTTACATTGGATGAGACATTGCTTTGTAATTGATTTTCACCTGGAAATTAAGAGGTGTTTAACATTATTGTGTTAAAAGACCGGGGTAGTGCATTGTCATGTGTGGTCAAATATGCCTTCAAATATGTCTTCTTACTCCCACCAACATACAGCGTTTGGCTTAATTACACCTTTGATTACACCACCGTGACAAGGCAGCTACGCAACAAGAAGAAGCACCAACAAGAAACCACCAATACCATTATATCAGAAGTCTTGTCTTATCACTCACACACCGCCCAGACAACAGACACTTAATAGCAAAAAGTTTAAAACATTATAATACATCAATAATGTATCGTAAGACTTGTCATAAACATGCTTGACCCCTTTATAATGTCTTATGATCTTCTTATAATGATTTTGACTAAATAACAGCTCCCCATACAGTATATTAGCCACATAAAAATACATAACACATTATAAAGGGCTTGAACATGCCTGTTAACTTTCAGTAAAGTGTTACCATAGGATACATACCTAAGACGAGGACAGGGAAGAGCAGTAGGAAGATCATGGTGGAGAGAGGACACTGGAGAGGAGCCTCAGAGCCAAATTAAACTCAAGGACTAGTGAGTAGCAGCCAAGAGTGTCAATACGCTGTTCTCCGGAATGAACAGGAGTGGGTTAAAGCGCGAGACCTAAGCCCACCCATGTCTTTCCAGCCATTGTTCACAGAAAAGTGCTGACGAAACATCCTACTGTTCTGTTGATGTTGATTTCATGGCTCGATGGACACCGACTTTTGGGTGGCATTTCCCCTAGGTGCAGATCTATGATAAGCTTCCCCTTCCTCAATCCCAACCTTAACCATTAGCAGGGGAAATGCAAAGCTGACCCAAGACCAGCGTCTAGGGGCAACTTCAACCTACACCAAGAAGTTTGCCCAAAAAGTTTGCCCACCCCTGCTCTAAAAGCACATAGCAATCTCTGTCTTTAACCCTTCCCACATCCACTCCCCTCTGACTCCTTACTGGCAGCTTCATTAAATAGTACCCTCAAAACCCCAGTCTCAACGTCAACAGTGAAGAGGCAACTCCGGGATGCTGGCCTTCTAGGCAGAATTCCTCTGTCCAGTGTCTGTGTTCTTTTGCCCATCTTAATCTTTTCTTTTTATTGCCAATCTGAGATATGGCTTTTTCTTTGCAACTCTGCCTAGAAGGCCAACATCCCGGAGTCGCCTCTTCACTGTTGACGTTGAGACTGGGGTTTTGCGGGTACTATTTAATGAAACTGCCAGTTGAGGACTTGTGAGGCGTCTGTTTCTCAAACTAGACATTCTAATGTACTTGTGCTCTTGCTCAGTTGTGCACCGGGGCTTCCCACTCCTCTTTCTATTCTGGTTAGAGCCAGTTTATGCTGTTCTGTGAAGGAAGTAGTACACAGTATTGTACGAGATCTTCAGTTTCTTGGCAATTTCTCGCAAGGAATAGCCTTCATTTCTCAGAACAAGAATAGATTGATGAGTTTGAGAAAAGTTTTTTGTTTCTAGCCATTTTGAGCCTGTAATCGAACCCACAAATGATGATGCTCTAGATACTCAATTAGTCTAAAGAAGGCAAGTATTATTGCTTCTTTAATCAGAACAACAGTTTTCAGCTGTGCTAACATAATTTCAAAAGGGTTTTCTCATGACCAATTAGCCTTTTAAAATGATCAACTTGGATTAGCTAACACAACGTGCCATTGGAACACAGGAGTGATGGTTGCTGATAATGGGCCTCTGTACGCCTATGTAGATATTCCATAAAGAATCTGTCGTTTCCACCTTCAATAGTCATTTACAACATTAACAATGTCTACACTGTATTTCTGATCAATTTGAGGTTATTTTAATGGACAAAAAAATAGCTTTTATTTAAAAAACAAGGGCATTGCTAAGTGACTCCAAACTTTTGAACGGTAGTGTATATTATTATAATTTAAAAAAATGTAATGTCTCGTGGGCCGGATACGGCCCACAGCCCATACTTTGCTCCCCTTGCTTTAGAGAGACAGGCCTCTCTTGAATCAGATAATCCACAAGGAATTAATTATTTGTATACACTTGTGGGAACAAATATAGCAATTTTGCAAGCTGTTACTCTACGGTGCTCTGTACTGGGTCCAACATTTTTTAGCGGAGTCACAGTACAAAGTAAGGAAAATAAAAAATTGCAGTTTTAGGGATATAATTTCAAAAGGCAAAAATGTGTGTGTGTCTGTCAGCCTTTGCGAGTGCAGGAGTGAGTATGTGTGTGTGTGTCCACATGTGTGTGCGTGGGTGTGCGTGTCTGCATCATTCTGCTAGTGCACCAGTATGTGTGTGTCCTCATGTTCCTGCGAGTATACAAGTGAGTGTGTGTGACGAGAGCCAGTTGCTACGGGGTCCATTTGGGCGTAGGAGCCACTCGGGCTAGTTTCCTGCCGTCTGATTGCCAGGGCTCTTGAGAGATTTCCCCGAAGCTCAACGGCTCAGAAGACGACTCGCCCAATGGAAACAGGAAGTTGGATGGACATGAAAGATAGCCGTGCTTGTTAAAACAAAGACAAATAAAACATACAAGAACAACACAACCAGGCAAACACGCATGCACTGCTGGGGCGTACACTCACTCACATGCAAATGGATGCACGTATAGTATGCTTGCACACGCACACACACACACACACACACACACACACACACACACACACACACACACACACACACACACACACACACACACACACACACACACACACACACACACACACACACACACACACACACACACACACACACACACACACACACGAAATCAGGAGTAAAAATTTGCTTAACAAGTCACATAATAAGTTGCATTGACTCACTCTGTGTGCAATAATAGTGTTAACATTTTATTTAGGACCTCCTCATCTTTGTACCCCGCACATACAGTACAATTACCTGTAAGGTCCCTCAGTCGAGCAGTAAATTTCAAACACAGATTTAACCACAAAGACCAGGAAGGTTTTCCAATGCCTCGCAAAGTGGGGCACATATTGGTAGATGGCAAAAAAGCAGACATTGAATATCCCTTTGATCATGGTGAAATTATTAGTTACACTTTAGAGGTTGTATCAATACACCCAGTCATTGCAATGATACAGGCGTCCTTCCTAACTCAGTTGCCGGAGAAGAGGGGCACCATTCAGGGATTTCACAACGAGGCCAATGGTGACTTTAAAACAGCTACAGAGTTTAATGACTGTGATAGGAGAAAACTGAGGATGGATCAACAACATTGTAGTTACTCCACAATACTAACCTAATTTACAGAGTGAAAAGAAGGAACCCTGTACAGAATAAAAAGTAATACTGCACTAAAGTAATACAGGCACTAAAGTAATACTGCAAAAAATTTGGGCAAGCAATTTACTTTTTGTCCTCAATACAAAGTGTATGTTTGGGCCAAATCCAATCCAATACATTACTGACTATTTTCTCTACATTTTCATGTTATGGCTATACTGGCAATCATGGGCAGAAACTTTGGTTTTAGAAGTGTGGGGGACATTGATATATACAGTATATATATTATATTTTTAAATCCAGTCGAATAAACACTCCAAACAGCCTACCTGGCCACTCGGAGGCTTCCGCATGGTCCTAAAGCACACCGATGCCTTGTTTTGTATCACATTCCAATGATACAACTGGAGGGAGACAAAAATGCATATCCCCGTCCCCAGTGAAAGTTGCTCCCCTGCTGGTAATCGTTAAGGACTGGGGAGTTTTTCAGGATAAACAATTAAAGGAATGGAGCTGAGCACAAGCAAAATCCTAGAAGAAAAGCTGGTTCAGTCAGCTTTCCACCAGACACTGGGAGATTAATTCACCTTTCAGCAGGACAATAACCTAAAACATAAGGGCAAATCTACACTGGAGTTGCTTAGCAAGAAGACAGTGAATGTTCCTGAGTGGCCGAGTTACAGTTTTGACTCAAATCTATGGCAAGCCTTGAAAATGGTTGTCTAACAATGATTAGCAACCAATTCGACAGAGGTTGAAGAATTTTGAAATTAATAATGGACAAATATTGTACAATCCATTTGTGAAAAACTCTTAGAGACTTACCCAGAAAGACTCAGGGCTGTAATCGCTGCCAAAGATGATTCTACCATGTATTGACTCAGTGGTGTGAATACTTATGTAAATGAGATATTTCTGTATTTCATTTTCAATACATTTGCAAACATTTAAAAAAATATGTTTTCACTTTGTCATTATGGGGTACTGTGTGTAGAATAAATCAAGGGGTTTGAATACTTTCTGAAGGCACTGTAAGTTACTGTGCATATTCACAGTAACTTACTTTCCACATTATAAAAAGTAACTGCCTAAGGCATTAAAGAAATTGAGTAGTGGCTACTCAGACATCTCCAATGGGCAGTTGAACTCAAATCATAAAAGTTGTACTAACTCATATCAATAAGATTTCTTATCACTTAATATTTTTGAGTACTGTTAACAAATATTAAGTTATTGAGTAAATATAACTTTGTGTTGTGCTAATCTAAAGGTATTGAGTTTTTACAGTTTATGATAATTATGTATTTTTATTACTTACTTCTTACTTGTTTTAAGTATTTACTTAAAAGAATAAAGTAGTAGTCAGACACATTGATATTTGAGTAAAAAACACTTTATTTATCTGTATTGTGCTGATAATTATTACATCTGTGCAAGTTATTAATTCTTAATTGTGCCACCTGGCTCTGTTTTTAGAGGATTGTGTGTAATTCAACATTTTTAGATTTGATTATACTTTTGCACAATGTTGTATGCTAGTTTGAAGAAAGAAACGGATGTTTCTAAAATAGTACGAAGCAGTTTGATGTGCTATGAGGTGCAATTGATCATGACGAACGGATATCACAATAATGAGACAAGCCACTCCCACCATCAACAAGGTCATGTGCACCACTCTTAATGACAGCGGCTAATGCGGCATCATGTAATAATTACAGCTCTACCTCCAGTTACTGCAAGAGAATGAGCACTGTGCTCAACAATGCCTGCTAAGGTGGGCTAAAATGACAAATTGTTTAAATACATAAAACAATGTTAAACATTAATACACGACCACTGAAAATTAATAAGCAGAACTACTTAGTAGTTACATTTGAAAAACGTGTAATGAAGGTTAATACTTTAAGCAGAAGGGACCCTACATTTTTTGTTCTCAGCTAACATATGGATTTTTTTTAAGCTGGTCATACCAAAGATTATTTTGCAATTTGATTATGAATTTTAAGACCCCTTAAGGTATCTTTTTTTATTTTTATGTATTGGATGAAACATGGAATTTGGCATTACTGCTATTAGCCAATAGAAACACATTGAATAACAGATTCACTACATGGACAACAGATAGTCCCACAAAGAATCTAAAGGAAGTTTGTTCTGAAGTGTCTGTCCTATAGCTGAGCGATATAAGACAGGAAAGTGTTTAAAAAAAAATCTAAATTTATTTATTCCCTTATTTTAGGCACTAAACTATCTCCATATATACTGTACATCCATTACATTTTTAACTGGTACCGGGGACCTAAGACGAGTCTTGTGAGGCTTGTTGGCATCCTAGAGCAAAACGGAGAACATTGTGTTTGTGAGTCTCATCTTTCAGTAGGGTGGTCATGATAGTTTGTAGGCCAAACCGTTCGGACGCTACATACGTTTATGTGAGAAGACCCATTTTTGTGATGTCTCATGGTCTGACAAACACTACTCTATCTCTGCCACCTTTCACCGCAGATGAGGAAGGGCGAATATTGGCGCATGAGGTGGATTGAGACGCAGCCCATGCAAAAAAACAGATATCTCTAGCTTAAACAGACAAATTATTATGTTAACTAGACTTTCACGAGGCGCAGAAATTGTAGGCCAAGGGCCCTAACTTGCAGGATGTCAGGAGAGTTCAGTGTGGGCACAGTCTACACCTTTGTCTTCCTTCGCAGGAAACACAACAGCCCTCTGGCACTCAGGAGCAGGTTGAGTCAGTCAACGTTGAAAGACATTGTTTAGGAACCCCTCTCGAAAAGGAGGGCCTGGAAAGACAGTTAAGGGTGCATAGCAAGTGGCGTCATTGTGTCTACTTCCTGCATGGGAGAACTCATAAGGGTATGATGACTGATGTGGTATGTTGCTCTACAGTGAGGTAGTTAACATCAAACATAGAGAATTGGAGTGGGATAAATTATAGGTTTGAGTGCAACCAATGGGTAAGTTTGACCATCTCCCCATCAAGAGTTTAAGAATGCAGGTGCAATACTCCTGAGACCTGAAATAAATAGTAAATTCATAGCAGTAAAGTTTCCAAAACAGAGCACCTTCAGCACAAACCGAAAAAGTGTGATGATGATGCAAAACGCATCACACCTTTAGATTTTTAATGAAAGTACTCTATCGTGAAACCTTGTTGCTGACATGCACCATGTTTTGGGACCATGTCAACATTGCACTGATTAACAATATACGAAACAATGTTTTTGAGTAAAATATCCCTTTAGTCATTCAGAGACATTGACGTTTGGAGTAAACAATACATGTAGGTAAGATTGGCGCTCAAAACAGCTTGTAGACCAAATGAAGGTCGCTAGTTGGTTCCCATCAACTAGACAACCACAGAGTACAGAAAAAAAACAAGGGAAATCAGTGGGGCCAGAGCCTAACGAGAAACCACATCTCACACCTCGGTGAACTTGAAAAACATTTCCCATTTGCAAAAAAAAAGAAAAACACAACACAACACTTTGGTGTCTAACCCTATCAGCAAATGGCAAGCTGCAGTAGTGAAACATTAGCTTGCTGTTCTATGCCCGCAGTAAAGTAGCGGGCATGGTAATTATGTATTTCAGTGCAGTGGTGAATTTGTTGCACAGCTCCCGTGGGTAATTTGGAAGTGCACAATACATATTCTATCCATTTTATCGGGCAAAAACATCAGATAACATTTTCTGCTGTTGACATTTCAATAAGCTGTCAAAAAAAACTTGAATTCGACTTGAAATAAAAGAAGCTTTGAAACCCTGTTGTTGATTTGTGGTTAAAACAGGGTTAAAATGTGACAAAAACAGTACAAACTGATGAACTAAGTTCTGCATGTTTTTTTCAACAGGGAATTGAACATTGGGGACAGATCAAAGGTATAAAATGAAAGTTCAGATAAAGGTAATTAAGGTCAAGCGTAAATCAAGACAGTTTATTTGTTTTTTTTTATACCTTTCTAAAAAAATGGCTGCAAACCAGGCAAATATTTAGTAAATCTGGCGCAATGTTGACTCAACCAATTTTTGCCCATAGAGTTGCTTACTGTATATACTATCACTTGCATAGTTCAGTGTAAGATTTGTCCTTAGGGTGTTCCCTTAGGGGAACACTGTTCATAGGGGTCAGGCAGATTAGCGAAAGGTTGTGAACTGTCATGCTCACAACTACCAGGTAACACCCATGTCCTAAACCTCCCATGCACTCTAAACCCTCAACCCCAGTGCACCAAGTTAAACCAGTATGACCTAAACATGACCACAGACCTTGAACACCATACAACAAACAATACAAATATTTGTTGTTGTGAGCATGCATTATAATGCATTATACATGCATTATAACACATATTTCATAGGCACTTCTAAGGAACCATTAGCTTTAATGAATGTTTATAGAATTTTTCATCGTGCTTATCTTTGACATTTCTGCTGGATATAAAAATGATAAACATGATAGAGTTTCTGGATTGAGTTAACAATAGTACTCTTTTGTGAAATTATGTCTAAAATAGATAGTAAAATCATAAAGATTCATCTCTGTATTACATTATGTGACTATATGAAACGTTTACATAGATTTCTACTGTAAAGATGAATAATAGCATAACCATACGCAACCAATTGAGGAAATAACCTTTGCCAAGCAACTTTTGACCCCCAAAAAACAAATTTGAATGACAAACATCCTTTTAGCTGACATTGTGGTGCATGTCTTCAGTGTCATGAAAAGTTTGAGGGGCATGGGGTCAGCAACATCTTCTTTGATAGGCTAAAGACGAACATATCGTAAAGGTGTGTGTCCTAGAGATTGGCATCTCCCAAGCAAGTCACTGCTACAGAGGAGGGCTTCAGGACATATCTGTCACTGTAGACAGCAGAAGTAAGTTTTGAAATGAATGGAAACTAAGACATGGGTATTACATTGTTCAAATATAGTTGATTATCTTTATGGGTAATGCAATCTTTAAATACATGCATCGTTCTGCAGAAATAAGTAAGTATATTCGGAAAAAGTTACGTGATGCAATACAATAAATGTACCAAGTGTTCCGTGGGATATTTGAGTGACAAAATAATATCACATTACTCTTACTTTGAAAAGCACTTATTATTAGTATTATCATTAATATCGTAACTGTATTTGTTGATAATCCTTGCTGTTATTCGAGTGCATGCAAAAGTAGTGATGATTATGGTCACACCTTTACAACTATGAAAGAAGGTGGTGTGGTTGATTCTCCGGTACGCTTCATTGTCTGACTAATCCATAGACTTGAGGAGGGTTATTGTTTTAGTACCAAATTCACTCAGCTGCCAACGTAATCGCTCTGAAATGTTCAAGTTAGAATGAATTTGATTTGATTGATTTGATAATTGAATTAGTTAAATTCCCCTTTTTAAGTCTGACTTTTCACAACAATTTTAAACTGTACTATCTAAAATTGATATTATAACAGTTAGTAGATTAGTATAACGTTGTATTTGTTGCAAAATAGGTGGACACAATATCAATACATTGAGTAATGCATAGGCTAAATTGAAGTAGGCTACTTCTTAATTGAAGTTCAATCATGCACACTTGGGGGAGATTCTGAAAAATCTTCCACTTAAATCGAGTTTTCACTTAGCCATGCATTGACGTGAATGTGGGACTACCGTACATGAAAGTTTCACTAAAGAGGAAGTTAGGATTCGCCCCTTAGGCCCTTGACTCAGAGTTTATTTGACAGCAGTGAACATCTAGCATAATGTTTAAGGGTGTAATAATAAATCCTCTTAATCTGTTTAATAACACACTTTGTAAGCATCCTAATTTTAAGTTAAAAAAAGTAAAGTACAGATCAGGTGGAGCAAATACATGTTTATTGATTTAATGTTAGGATATAGATAATCTTATCCTCCTGATTCAATCTCAATGTCTCATAAAATAATTCACAAGCAAAACAATTCTACAACAACAAACCAGCCATTAGTTTTTCAACAAAAAAGTTGATTATTCTTGTCATAATTTGCTCTCTCAGTTTCCTCTTACCTTTCTTTGATGTCGACTATGCCCGTTTCCACTAGAAGCTCAAGTCATGAATGCAATAAATAAGAAATATTATCTACGACTAAAACACAGCTAATTGCAGTTATCAGATACATGTATCAGAGATGTCATGGAACATGGTGGTGGCAGAAAGCAAATTTAAAGACTTTTAGCACGCGACAGTGACTGATTTCTATACATTTAGTCAACCCACGGTTTCCCTTTCACCAACGAACTGCATCTGGTGGCACGCAACCTATTCTCTTATGACTGAAATATAAGGCTGCTTACTCAAACCACACAAAATTATCAGGGTGTTCGTGACAATGTTTCAGCTTTAGGGTATTGAAATAGGAATATTTACAGTATATTTGTGGGGCCATATTTGTGTATATAATACAGTGTCCCTATGCCTTTGTGTCGCTACGGCTTATGGACAAGTGTGTGAGAATGGTAACTTACAGTGGGGCAAAAAAGTATTTAGTCAGCCACCAATTGTGCAAGTTCTCCCACTTAAAAAGATGAGAGAGGACTGTAATTTTCATCATAGGTACACTTCAACTATGACAGACAAAATGAGAAAAAAAAATCCAGAAAATCACATTGTAGGATTTTTAATGAATTTATTTGCAAATTATGGTGGAAAATAAGTATTTGGTCACCTACAAACAAGCAAGATTTCTGGCTCTCACAGACCTGTAACTTCTTCTTTAAGAGGCTCCTCTGTCCTCCACTCGTTACCTGTATTAATGGCACCTGTTTGAAAATGTTATCAGTATAAAAGACACCTGTCCACAACCTCAAACAGTCACACTCCAAACTCCACTATAGCCAAGACCAAAGAGCTGTCAAAGGACACCAGAAACAAAATTGTAGACCTGCACCAGGCTGGGAAGACTGAATCTGCAATAGGTAAGCAGCTTGGTTTGAAGAAATCAACTGTGGGAGAAATTATTAGGAAATGGAAGACATACAAGACCACTGATAATCTCCCTCGATCTGGGGCTCCACGCAAGATCTCACCCCGTGGGGTCAAAATGATCACAAGAACGGTGAGCAAAAATCCCAGAACCACACAGGGGGACCTAGTGAATGACCTGCAGAGAGCTGGGACCAAAGTAACAAAGCCTACCATCAGTAACACACTACGCCGCCAGGGACTCAAATCCTGCAGTGCCAGACGTGTCCCCCTGCTTAAGCCAGTACATGTCCAGGCCCGTCTGAAGTTTGCTAGAGAGCATTTGGATGATCCAGAAGAAGATTGGGAGAATGTCATATGGTCAGATGAAACCAAAATATAACTTTTTGGTAAAAACTCAACTCGTCGTGTTTGGAGGACAAAGAATGCTGAGTTGCATCCAAAGAACACCATACCTACTGTGAAGCATGGGGGTGGAAACATTATGCTTTGGGGCTGTCTTTCTGCAAAGGGACCAGGACGACTGATCCGTGTAAAGGAAAGAATGAATGGGGCCATGTATCGTGAGATTTTGAGTGAAAACCTCCTTCCATCAGCAAGGGCATTGAAGATGAAACGTGGCTGGGTCTTTCAGCATGACAATGATCCCAAACACACCGCCCGGGCAACAAAGGAGTGGCTTCGTAAGAAGCATTTCAAGGTCCTGGAGTGGCCTAGCCAGGCTCCAGATCTCAACCCCATAGAAAATCTTTGGAGGGAGTTGAAAGTCTGTGTTGCCCAGCAACAGCCCCAAAACATCACTGCTCTAGAGGAGATCTGCATGGAGGAATGGGCCAAAATACCAGCAACAGTGTGTGAAAACCTTGTGAAGACTTACAGAAAACGTTTGACCTCTGTCATTGCCAACAAAGGGTATATAACAAAGTATTGAGATAAACTTTTGTTATTGACCAAATACTTATTTTCCACCATAATTTGCAAATAAATTCATTAAAAATCCTACAATGTGATTTTCTGGATTTATTTTTCTCATTTTGTCTGTCATAGTTGAAGTGTACCTATGATGAAAATTACAGGCCTCTCTCATCTTTTTAAGTGGGAGAACTTGCACAATTGGTGGCTGACTAAATACTTTTTTGCCCCACTGTACCTAAGTTGTCAATGGTACGGATAGAAAACAGCACTCAACTCTTTGGGACTAATTTGTATTGGTATATATGTATAATGACTCATTTGTTTATTTGCTTAATTTGATTATGCAAACACACATTTGTAAGATGTAGAAGAAATATGTACTCGAAAGGACTTGTAGTTGGACTAGGTTGTCACATCTTCAAATGGGTTACACAGCATAACCCATTTGAAGATGAATCCTAACTTCTTTTTTTTAATGTGTGGAAGTTAGATCTGAAACTTGTCATTATCTTACAAATATCAATAGCCTACAAAGCTTATGGATAGGCTAACTCTGTGCTGCTGTGACTGATTTGTCATTATGTTACCCAGATATGGATCTCACAAGCTTTTTTGACATGGATTATGATCACAGCCTGGTGACAGGGGACTACTTTGACTACAACGAGACTTCCACCGGAGGCTACAAGCTCATTGAGCGTTGCGAAGCCAGCGAGCAACAGCTGACCATCAAGGTCTTCCAGACCTGTGTCTTCCTCGTGGTTTTTCTCCTGGGCCTGCTCGGCAACTCCCTGGTCATCGCCACCTTTGTTCTCTACCGCCGCATGCGTCTCCGCTCCATGACTGACATCTTCCTCTTCCAGCTGGCCATAGCCGACCTCCTCCTACTCCTTACCCTGCCCATCCAGGCTGGGGACACCCTCCTGGGCCACTGGGCCTTCGGCGATACCCTGTGCAAGGCAACGCATGCTAGCTACGCTGTCAACACCTACAGCGGGCTGCTGCTGTTAGCCTGCATTAGCGTAGACCGCTACATGGTGGTGGCTCGAACCCAGGAGGTGCTGAGGCTACGTAGCCGCATGCTAACGGGTGGCAAGCTGGCCTCGCTGGGCGTGTGGCTAACCGCCCTGCTCCTTAGCCTGCCCGAGATCCTCTTCTCCGGGGTGGAAAGAGAACAGGAGGGGGAGGCGCACTGCGGCATGAACGTGTGGGTGGAGGAGAGCTGGCGGGTCAAGACGGCCACCCGCTGCGCCCAGATTGCCGGCTTCTGCCTGCCCTTCCTTGTCATGGTAGCCTGCTACTCGCTGATTGGCCGAGTGCTGTGTGAGGGGCGGGGACGGGGGGGCTGGCGGCGCCAGCGGACCCTGAGGCTGATGGTGGTGCTGGTGGCCGTCTTCCTGCTCTTCCAGCTGCCCTACACCGTGGTGCTCTCCCTCAAGGTGGCAGGGCCAGGGGCTGCCAGTCAGACCTGCGATCAGTGGGCTGCCACACTGCTGAGGGAGTACGTGACTTGCACCCTGGCATATACACGCTGCTGTCTCAACCCCCTCCTCTATGCCCTGGTGGGTGTCCGCTTCAGGAGCGACGTTCTGAAGCTGCTCCACGGCGTTAGCTGCCTGTGCTGGGCCGTGTCTGGGCCTCATCTGGAGAGCTGTACCTCGGGGTCACCCTCCTCCCTGGGCTTAACCACCCTCTCCCCCCTGCCGCCCACCTCACCTCTGCTCCTACCCCCCGACACCCTGCCACACAGCGTCAAATATCAGCCTCCAACAGCAAGCCACCCCTCTGGCCCGACCAAGGTGTTTCTCTTCCCTAGTAGGCCTACCCTGCCCTCAGATGGCCTGCTTCAGTCCACTGTCTCCAAAACCAAACCGGTCTAAACCAATCTTTGTATAGCTTGTGCGATCCTTATCAGGACTCACTTTTATAATTCATATTAAGATTTGCATTAATCGATAATTGATTCTATTCAATTGTATTTCATTATAGTGTCCACTTTTATAATATATCTTATGTGCATTAATTGTGTATTACTGTAATCAAGCAGTGCTTGTGGGACTGTGACTGTATGTTTCCACTTGTGAAAGCTCTACCTGAAATTATGCTATAAAAAAATATAAAAATATGAATATGCTTCATGTGATATATTGGCCCGAATTTCTATTTTTTAAAGCATCACCACATTCATCTTTGCCTCACTTATCTTTGTAACAGAAACATATCATTTCGAAAATAGTACATACACTAATACTACAAATACTAAATATAGTATGCATGTATGTACTACAATTTTACAACACAAGGTTGTTTAATGTACCTATTATTAATGCCAATTTAATATCCAATGGTTGATGGAACATGTCTGAAATAAGTATTATGTGAAGATATAACGACCCTGGGTTTATAAGCGCGGGAAATCGATGCTTTTGCGGCACAGTTGATAACGCGCCGGACCTCGAGCTAGAAGGCCGAGGGTTCGAGACCTGCTCCCTGCCTGTTTCATTACAATATGTTCAAACAAAGTGCAATATAGACAGATATGTAATGTATCTATCTGTACGTCTGTCCTCATATATTATAGAATCATGTAGTTATGGTGTGTCTTTAAGGTCAACTGTTTTAACAAAATGTATAGCATGGCTTTGCTGAATACTTGTTTCTGATTGGCTTCACGGGCATTCTATTTCGTTATAACACACCACGGTAGAATTGAATGGCTATAGTTGATTCTTACATGTTGTATGTTTGAGCTGCTTTTGAAAGCAAAATTCGAATTGAAAACATTATTGGCATTGTTGAATTCGACTTTCATAACAGCAATCTAGGACTGATTGGTTTTGTTTGATAAACCAGCAAGTCTGTTTGTTTAGTTACCAAGGCAACTACTGTAAACGTGCTGGCTGCTTCAGTATGGAACGCCGTTTGGGTCTTTGCGTGTCAAAAAACACTATTTGACACGTTAAATAAGTTTTTTATTTGACACGTCAAATAACACAGTTTAATTGTAGAATGTTGTGTTGGACCGCAACTTTTGAGGTAGCTAGCCAGTGATGTACTGGGCCGTTCGCACTACCCTCTGTAGTGCATTGCGGTCAGAGGCCGAGCAGTTGCTATACCAGGCAGCGATGCAACCAGTCAGCATGCTCTCGATGGTGCAGCTGTAGAACTTTTTTGTGCCCTCTTCACGACTGTCTTGGTGTGCTTGGACCATGTTAGTTTGTTGGTAATGTGGACACCAAGGAACTTGAAGCTCTCAACCTTCTCCACTGCAGCCCCGTCGATGAGAATGGGGGTGTGCTGGGTCCTCTTTTTCCTGTAGTCCACAATCATCTCCTTTGTCTTGAAAAAAAAACACCTACTTTTCCAAAACCCTATTTGTTTGATGAATAAATTAAAGCTATAGTAGTCACTAGACTTACCAAACCACAAAGGCTGAATTAAAATGTTTTCTAAAAAGGAATTTATAAACGGGTACAGAGGCAGTGGAGGAAGGACCAGGGTGTACAACATTTGAGATAAATAAGCTTCTTGTGCGTATGGAAAATGTCTGAGATCTTTTATTTCAGCTCATGAAACATGAGACCAACACTTTACATGTTGCATTTATATTTTTGTTCAGTGTATATACGTCCATCTGAAAATGTGGTGCACACTGAGACGTCACCGCTTAAATTGGTAATCCAATGTTTTGAAAATAGCTGGCTAGCAGTCTGTCTAGTACATAACGTGCACATACCTAATGTTATCTTAAGGCTACCTCTGCACTGTTTCTTTTGTCATTGATAGGTTGTACATTTACCTACTTATTCCCTGACATTGTCCAAGTTCTGATTTCTCATTAATTCTCCGTTCCTCCTCCAATGTATTCCATATTGCCCACATCCTCACCAGACAGTAGCAACAAACTATTAAAAACGGTGCTAATTTCATTCATCAACAACATTTTAAAAAGGGTAGTAGACATTTACCCTATCATATTCTAGCTCAAAACTAATGAGACTGTTTCAGCATGTAAAAAGTAACCGTACAAAATAAGTGAGTTGACTGAATAGATATTTAATAAACATTTCAAAACAATACATTATACTATAGACCTGCTAAATTACTCACATCCAGCATAAAAAACATTAGAAACAGAATAAACTAAAAATAATTCTGTATTTATTTCAGATGTAACAATTGTCCATGAAGCAAACATTGTATGACTTTGTGAAGGTGTGGTGATGCTCGTTCAACATATGTGAACATCAACAGTCATAAACATGTCATTCTGAACAGCAACATCTTCCTAACAAGAATTTAGACCAGTTGACAATTCAACGGAATTCAGTCTTGTTCATATTGATGAGCGGTACAAAATGAGACAGATAGCAAGCCATGGTATATATCAGACCGTATATCACGGGTATGAGTCAATATTACTTGTTCACTGTTGTAATTATGTTGGCAACCAGTTTTTAATAGCAAGAAGGCACCTCGGGGGTTTGTGGTATATGGCCAATATACCACGGCTATGGGCTGTATCCAGGCACTCTACGTTGCGTCGTGCAGAAGAACAGCCCTAAGCCGTGGTATATTGTCCATATACCACAAACCCTGAGGTGCCTTATTGCTTAATTATAACACAGATACATGCGTATGTGAGGTTTCAAATAATAATGTTACTACTACCAGCTTGCTCTCTCCCTGCTTTTCCTGAACATGTTTATCTAGTTGTTATTGTTCTTCCTTGTTCATCCAAAGCAGGCATTTCTCCTTCTCGCTAGTATTCATATGCTTGACTACATGATCATCATGTTGTGGCTGTAACATGGACATTGCATTAGAACTAGATACACTCTTAGAAAAAAGGATTCTTCAGCTGTCCCCGTAGTATAACCCTTTTTGGTTCCAGGTAGAACCCTTTTGGGTTTCATGTAGAACCCCCTTTCCACAGAGGGTTCTACCTGGAACCAACAAGGGTTCTTCAAAAAGTTATCCTATGGGGACAGCTGAATAACTTTTCAAGTTCTAGATAGAAAAAAAGGTGCTAAAAGTGTAGCTTTATCAGATAGACATTTTCCGGAAAAGCAGCTTATTTAGCAATACCTAGTAATTCTTGTTCTATAGGCTTTCCTCCTCCTCCTCGCTGGTCTGCAGATGCTTGAGTACTTGACATTTCCTGGACATTGCATAAGAAAAACAATAACTAGAACTAACAACTTTATCAGGTAACCGAGGTAAAGACAGTTTCAGGTTGGATATTCGTGTTTTCAAACCACTTGAGCCACAGACTCCAAATAAGTGTCATGATGTTGGAAAAATTGTGCACAACATTGCACAGGTGTTATTTTTACGATTTGGACATTAGTTCGCTTTGCAAAGCTAATAAACATGTGGAAATGTTAGCAGCATTTTGTATTAGTTAGGGAGTGTAAACAAAGTACAAACTTTTTTTACATTCAATAGCTCCTTAGTCATGTGACCTACTGACTTCAAACAATGTTCAGAATGTACACTCAGTGGGCCTACACATTGCACACCCTTTAGTTTGTCCATTTTCATCTCACACGATTTTACATAAATTTGCCTGCTCTGCCCCCTTGAAGGACAGTGTCACTCACACACCTATTCACTCAGGC